>NW_022983468.1:0-35000 GCF_011762595.2 Tursiops truncatus | reverse complement strand
TGTTTCAGGAAACACCATACACTTCTCCCGAGTGTCTGTTGGCAATTTACATCCCGCCCATCAGCATAACAAGGCTCCCAGTTCTCCATGGCCTGTCCTGCCTTTCTGGATTTTACACTTTTTTCAGATGGCCCTTTTGACCGGGGGAAGTGAGACTTCATTGTAGTGCAGATTTCCTTTGCAAGCTTGCTTGGTTGGCCAAAAAGGGCGTATGCGTTTTTTCCTGAATATATTCAGGAAAAAACGCATACGCCCTTTTTGGCCAAGTGCATCATTGTGGACGTTCTGCCTCTTTTCCTATGCTTTCAATGCAATTCCAGTCTACCTCCTGAAATCGGTTTCCTGCAATTCTGCCCCGCTTTCAAGTCCTCTTGGCAGCCTTACTTCAGTCTATTTTTGGACGATAGCTGTCATTTATAACTCTGCAGGTTTGTGAATTACAGTGCCCCTGAGCTCCTTTCTTCAACTCGCTTTCTTGTGACCTGGCCGCAACACCGCAGGATGGCTTCAGGCCCTAATCTGGTTCCGGCACGGCACGCTGAGCCTTTGGTTATTCCTCTTCCTGGTGGGAAATGAGAGTTAAATTTGCCCGTCCAGACACCTCCAGCTAGTCTCTCATTGGTTCTCGCTATTCCTGTTCATCTTCCGCAGAAATTGCAAACTGGGCCAAACAGGAGGTTAAAGGCGCTGACTCTCCAAGTGGGGAGAGTGTTAGTAAAGCGTCTGGAATGTTGCACCCGAGTACCAGGGGAGGAAAACTGAGACATATTTGAACACGTCTCCCGTTCACATGGTTGATCATACTCTGGGTTCCACATGCATGTTTTAGCTGAAGGAAGAATACCTTAAACCTGGAGAGTTGAGACCCGTGGAATGGGTACCATGCAATATGACTTCAAAGGGTCTTCATTTGCTCACCGAACCTCTCCAATCCTATCACTGCTGCGTTTATGCCCCTGTACACATGCTTGATTCTCTTTTGGAGACATAGCAATCCATAGGTTTTAAGATACTTACTAGTCAGGTACATTCTTAGGCGTTTAATATGCGGTGTTGAGTCCATTTCGTTGAGCAAGGAGTAGCTCTTGTCTATTCCATATTTGGCTTAAGGAACTTTATCTGTGCTCATTTCAATCTCTGGTTTTATGCAGCACCCCAACTCACCTTTACCCTTAAGCAAGCATAAGTTGGTTTTCTAAATTTGAGACCCTGTTCTGTTCTGTAATTCAGTTCCTGTGTAGCCAAGTTTACATTCCGTGTATTACTGATATCTTATGATGTTTCTTTTTCTGTGTGACTTATTTCAGTTAGAATCATCATACCTGAATCCACTCATTGTGCTGCTAAGGGCCTGATGACATAGATTTCATTGCTGAGTGATATTGCTTTGTAAGTAAATACCACAACTTCTTTATCCATTTTTCACTTTCTGCGATGTTGAACTTGTACTGTAAACGAGGTTCTTGTAAACAGAGGCGTCCCAAACTTTGGGGTGGCTGTGTCTTTTTGATTTTAATTTCCCTAAGCTATAGGACCATAAGTGGAAGTGCCCTAGGCTCTGTTGCTTTGTTTTTTAGATGTTTCAGGAAACACCATACACTTCTCCCGAGTGTTGTTGGCAATTTACATCCCGCCCATCAGCATAACAAGGCTCCCAGTTCTCCATGGCCTGTCCTGCCTTTCTGGATTTTACACTTTTTTCAGATGGCCCTTTTGACCGGGGGGAAGTGAGACTTCATTGTAGTGCAGATTTCCTTTGCAAGCTTGCTTGGTTGGCCAAAAAGGGCGTATGCGTTTTTTCCTGAATATATTCAGGAAAAAACGCATACGCCCTTTTTGGCCAAGTGCATCATTGTGGACGTTCTGCCTCTTTTCCTATGCTTTCAATGCAATTCCAGTCTACCTCCTGAAATCGGTTTCCTGCAATTCTGCCCCGCTTTCAAGTCCTCTTGACAGCCTTACTTCAGTCTATTTTTGGACGATAGCTGTCATTTATAACTCTGCAGGTTTGTGAATTACAGTGCCCCTGAGCTCCTTTCTTCAACTCGCTTTCTTGTGAGCTGGCCGCAACACCGCAGGATGGCTTCAGGCCCTAATCTGTTTCCGGAACGGCACGCTGAGCCTTTGGTTAATTCCTCTTCCTGGTGGGAAATGAGAGTTAAATTTGCCCGTCCAGACACCTCCAGCTAGTCTCTCATTGGTTCTCGCTATTCCTGTTCATCTTCCGCAGAAATTGCAAACTGGGCCAAACAGGAGGTTAAAGGGCTGACTCTCCAAGTCGGGAGAGTGTTAGTAAAGTGTCTGGAATGTTGCACCCGAGTACCAGGGGAGGAAAACTGAGACATATTTGAACACGTCTCCCTATCACATGGTTGATCATACTCTAGGTTCCACATGCATGTTTTAGCTGAAGGAAGAATACCTTAAACCTGAGAGTTGAGACCCGTGGAATGGGTACCATGCAATATGACTTCAAAGGGTCTTCATTTGCTCACCGAACCTCTCCAATCCTATCACTGCTGCGTTTATGCCCCTGTACACATGCTTGATTCTCTTTCGGAGACATAGCAATCCATAGGTTTTAAGATACTTACTAGTCAGGTACATTCTTAGGCGTTTAATATGCGGTGTTGAGTCCATTTCGTTGAGCAAGGAGTAGCTCTTGTCTATTCCATATTTGGCTTAAGGAACTTTATCTGTGCTCATTTCAATCTCTGGTTTTATGCAGCACCCCAACTCACCTTTCCCCTTAAGCAAGCATAAGTTGGTTTTCTAAATTTGAGACCCTGTTCTGTTCTGTAATTCAGTTCCTGTGTAGCCAAGTTTACATTCCGTGTATTACTGATATCTTATGATGTTTCTTTTTCTGTGTGACTTATTTCAGTTAGAATCATCATACCTGAATCCACTCATTGTGCTGCTAAGGGCCTGATGACATAGATTTCATTGCTGAGTGATATTGCTTTGTAAGTAAATACCACAACTTCTTTATCCATTTTTCACTTTCTGCGATGTTGAACTTGTACTGTAAACGAGGTTCTTGTAAACAGAGGCGTCCAAACTTTGGGGTGGCTGTGTCTTTTTGATTTTAATTTCCCTAAGCTATAGGACCATAAGTGGCAGTGCCCTAGGCTCTGTTGCTTTGTTTTTTAGATGTTTCAGGAAACACCATACACTTCTCCCGAGTGTCTGTTGGCAATTTACATCCCGCCCATCAGCATAACAAGGCTCCCAGTTCTCCATGGCCTGTCCTGCCTTTCTGGATTTTACACTTTTTTCAGATGGCCCTTTTGACGGGGGGAAGTGAGACTTCATTGTAGTGCAGATTTCCTTTGCAAGCTTGCTTGGTTGGCCAAAAAGGGCGTATGCGTTTTTTCCTGAATATATTCAGGAAAAAACGCATACGCCCTTTTTGGCCAAGTGCATCATTGTGGACGTTCTGCCTCTTTTCCTATGCTTTCAATGCAATTCCAGTCTACCTCCTGAAATCGGTTTCCTGCAATTCTGCCCCGCTTTCAAGTCCTCTTGGCAGCCTTACTTCAGTCTATTTTTGGACGATAGCTGTCATTTATAACTCTGCAGGTTTGTGAATTACAGTGCCCCTGAGCTCCTTTCTTCAACTCGCTTTCTTTTGAGCTGGCCGCAACACCGCAGGATGGCTTCAGGCCCTAATCTGGTTCCGGCACGGCACGCTGAGCCTTTGGTTAATTCCTCTTCCTGGTGGGAAATGAGAGTTAAATTTGCCCGTCCAGACACCTCCAGCTAGCCTCTCATTGGTTCTCGCTATTCCTGTTCATCTTCCGCAGAAATTGCAAACTGGGCCAAACAGGAGGTTAAAGGCGCTGACTCTCCAAGTGGGGAGAGTGTTAGTAAAGCGTCTGGAATGTTGCACCCGAGTACCAGGGGAGGAAAACTGAGACATATTTGAACACGTCTCCCGATCACATGGTTGATCATACTCTGGGTTCCACATGCATGTTTTAGCTGAAGGAAGAATACCTTAAACCTGGAGAGTTGAAACCCGTGGAATGGGTACCATGCAATATGACTTCAAAGGGTCTTCATTTGCTCACCGAACCTCTCCAATCCTATCACTGCTGCGTTTATGCCCCTGTACACATGCTTGATTCTCTTTCGGAGACATAGCAATCCATAGGTTTTAAGATACTTACTAGTCAGGTACATTCTTAGGCGTTTAATATGGGGTGTTGAGTCCATTTCGTTGAGCAAGGAGTAGCTCTTGTCTATTCCATATTTGGCTTAAGGAACTTTATCTGTGCTCATTTCAATCTCTGGTTTTATGCAGCACCCCAACTCACCTTTCCCCTTAAGCAAGCATAAGTTGGTTTTCTAAATTTGAGACCCTGTTCTGTTTGTAATTCAGTTCCTGTGTAGCCAAGTTTACATTCCGTGTATTACTGATATCTTATGATGTTTCTTTTTCTGTGTGACTTATTTCAGTTAGAATCATCATACCTGAATCCACTCATTGTGCTGCTAAGGGCCTGATGACATAGATTTCATTGCTGAGTGATATTGCTTTGTAAGTAAATACCACAACTTCTTTATCCATTTTTCACTTTCTGCGATGTTGAACTTGTACTGTAAACGAGGTTCTTGTAAACAGAGCCGTCCAAACTTTGGGGTGGCTGTGTCTTTTTGATTTTAATTTCCCTAAGCTATAGGACCATAAGTGGAAGTGCCCTAGGCTCTGTTGCTTTGTTTTTTAGATGTTTCAGGAAACACCATACACTTCTCCCAAGTGTCTGTTGGCAATTTACATCCCGCCCATCAGCATAACAAGGCTCCCAGTTCTCCATGGCCTGTCCTGCCTTTCTGGATTTTACACTTTTTTCAGATGGCCCTTTTGACCGGGGGGAAGTGAGACTTCATTGTAGTGCAGATTTCCTTTGCAAGCTTGCTTGGTTGGCCAAAAAGGGCGTATGCGTTTTTTCCTGAATATATTCAGGAAAAAACGCATACGCCCTTTTGGCCAAGTGCATCATTGTGGACGTTCTGCCTCTTTTCCTATGCTTTCAATGCAATTCCAGTCTACCTCCTGAAATCGGTTTCCTGCAATTCTGCCCCGCTTTCAAGTCCTCTTGGCAGCCTTACTTCAGTCTATTTTTGGACGATAGCTGTCATTTATAACTCTGCAGGTTTGTGAATTACAGTGCCCCTGAGCTCCTTTCTTCAACTCGCTTTCTTGTGAGCTGGCCGCAACACCGCAGGATGGCTTCAGGCCCTAATCTGGTTCCGGTACGGCACGCTGAGCCTTTGGTTATTCCTCTTCCTGGTGGGAAATGAGAGTTAAATTTGCCCGTCCAGACACCTCCAGCTAGCCTCTCATTGGTTCTCGCTATTCCTGTTCATCTTCCGCAGAAATTGCAAACTGGGCCAAACAGGAGGTTAAAGGCGCTGACTCTCCAAGTGGGGAGAGTGTTAGTAAAGCGTCTGGAATGTTGCACCCGAGTACCAGGGGAGGAAAACTGAGACATATTTGAACACGTCTCCCGATCACATGGTTGATCATACTCTAGGTTCCACATGCATGTTTTAGCTGAAGGAAGAATACCTTAAACCTGGTAGTTGAAACCCGTGGAATGGGTACCATGCAATATGACTTCAAAGGGTCTTCATTTGCTCACCGAACCTCTCCAATCCTATCACTGCTGCGTTTATGCCCCTGTACACATGCTTGATTCTCTTTCGGAGACATAGCAATCCATAGGTTTTAAGATACTTACTAGTCAGGTACATTCTTAGGCGTTTAATATGCGGTGTTGAGTCCATTTCGTTGAGCAAGGAGTAGCTCTTGTCTATTCCATATTTGGCTTAAGGAACTTTATCTGTGCTCATTTCAATCTCTGGTTTTATGCAGCACCCCAACTCACCTTTACCCTTAAGCAAGCATAAGTTGGTTTTCTAAATTTGAGACCCTGTTCTGTTCTGTAATTCAGTTCCTGTGTAGCCAAGTTTACATTCCGTGTATTACTGATATCTTATGATGTTTCTTTTTCTGTGTGACTTATTTCAGTTAGAATCATCATACCTGAATCCACTCATTGTGCTGCTAAGGGCCTGATGACATAGATTTCATTGCTGAGTGATATTGCTTTGTAAGTAAATACCACAACTTCTTTATCCATTTTTCACTTTCTGCGATGTTGAACTTGTACTGTAAACGAGGTTCTTGTAAACAGAGCCGTCCCAAACTTTGGGGTGGCTGTGTCTTTTTGATTTTAATTTCCCTAAGCTATAGGACCATAAGTGGAAGTGCCCTAGGCTCTGTTGCTTTGTTTTTTAGATGTTTCAGGAAACACCATACACTTCTCCCGAGTGTCTGTTGGCAATTTACATCCCGCCCATCAGCATAACAAGGCTCCCAGTTCTCCATGGCCTGTCCTGCCTTTCTGGATTTTACACTTTTTTCAGATGGCCCTTTTGACCGGGGGGAAGTGAGACTTCATTGTAGTGCAGATTTCCTTTGCAAGCTTGCTTGGTTGGCCAAAAAGGGCGTATGCGTTTTTTCCTGAATATATTCAGGAAAAAACGCATACGCCCTTTTTGGCCAAGTGCATCATTGTGGACGTTCTGCCTCTTTTCCTATGCTTTCAATGCAATTCCAGTCTACCTCCTGAAATCGGTTTCCTGCAATTCTGCCCCGCTTTCAAGTCCTCTTGGCAGCCTTACTTCAGTCTATTTTTGGACGATAGCTGTCATTTATAACTCTGCAGGTTTGTGAATTACAGTGCCCCTGAGCTCCTTTCTTCAACTCGCTTTCTTTTGAGCTGGCCGCAACACCGCAGGATGGCTTCAGGCCCTAATCTGGTTCCGGCACGGCACGCTGAGCCTTTGGTTAATTCCTCTTCCTGGTGGGAAATGAGAGTTAAATTTGCCCGTCCAGACACCTCCAGCTAGTCTCTCATTGGTTCTCGCTATTCCTGTTCATCTTCCGCAGAAATTGCAAACTGGGCCAAACAGGAGGTTAAAAGCGCTGACTCTCCAAGTGGGGAGAGTGTTAGTAAAGCGTCTGGAATGTTGCACCCGAGTACCAGGGGAGGAAAACTGAGACATATTTGAACACGTCTCCCGTTCACATGGTTGATCATACTCTGGGTTCCACATGCATGTTTTAGCTGAAGGAAGAATACCTTAAACCTGGAGAGTTGAACCCGTGGAATGGGTACCATGCAATATGACTTCAAAGGGTCTTCATTTGCTCACCGAACCTCTCCAATCCTATCACTGCTGCGTTTATGCCCCTGTACACATGCTTGATTCTCTTTGGAGACATAGCAATCCATAGGTTTTAAGATACTTACTAGTCAGGTACATTCTTAGGCGTTTAATATGCGGTGTTGAGTCCATTTCGTTGAGCAAGGAGTAGCTCTTGTCTATTCCATATTTGGCTTAAGGAACTTTATCTGTGCTCATTTCAATCTCTGGTTTTATGCAGCACCCCAACTCACCTTTACCCTTAAGCAAGCATAAGTTGGTTTTCTAAATTTGAGACCCTGTTCTGTTCTGTAATTCAGTTCCTGTGTAGCCAAGTTTACATTCCGTGTATTACTGATATCTTATGATGTTTCTTTTTCTGTGTGACTTATTTCAGTTAGAATCATCATACCTGAATCCACTCATTGTGCTGCTAAGGGCCTGATGACATAGATTTCATTGCTGAGTGATATTGCTTTGTAAGTAAATACCACAACTTCTTTATCCATTTTCACTTTCTGCGATGTTGAACTTGTACTGTAAACGAGGTTCTTGTAAACAGAGGCGTCCCAAACTTTGGGGTGGCTGTGTCTTTTTGATTTTAATTTCCCTAAGCTATAGGACCATAAGTGGAAGTGCCCTAGGCTCTGTTGCTTTGTTTTTTAGATGTTTCAGGAAACACCATACACTTCTCCCGAGTGTCTGTTGGCAATTTACATCCCGCCCATCAGCATAACAAGGCTCCCAGTTCTCCATGGCCTGTCCTGCCTTTCTGGATTTTACACTTTTTTCAGATGGCCCTTTTGACCGGGGGGAAGTGAGACTTCATTGTAGTGCAGATTTCCTTTGCAAGCTTGCTTGGTTGGCCAAAAAGGGCGTATGCGTTTTTTCCTGAATATATTCAGGAAAAAACGCATACGCCCTTTTTGGCCAAGTGCATCATTGTGGACGTTCTGCCTCTTTTCCTATGCTTTCAATGCAATTCCAGTCTACCTCCTGAAATCGGTTTCCTGCAATTCTGCCCCGCTTTCAAGTCCTCTTGGCAGCCTTACTTCAGTCTATTTTTGGACGATAGCTGTCATTTATAACTCTGCAGGTTTGTGAATTACAGTGCCCCTGAGCTCCTTTCTTCAACTCGCTTTCTTGTGAGCTGGCCGCAACACCGCAGGATGGCTTCAGGCCCTAATCTGGTTCCGGCACGGCACGCTGAGCCTTTGGTTATTTCCTCTTCCTGGTGGGAAATGAGAGTTAAATTTGCCCGTCCAGACACCTCCAGCTAGTCTCTCATTGGTTCTCGCTATTCCTGTTCATCTTCCGCAGAAATTGCAAACTGGGCCAAACAGGAGGTTAAAGGCGCTGACTCTCCAAGTGGGGAGAGTGTTAGTAAAGCGTCTGGAATGTTGCACCCGAGTACCAGGGGAGGAAAACTGAGACATATTTGAACACGTCTCCCGTTCACATGGTTGATCATACTTGGGTTCCACATGCATGTTTTAGCTGAAGGAAGAATACCTTAAACCTGGAGAGTTGAGACCCGTGGAATGGGTACCATGCAATATGACTTCAAAGGGTCTTCATTTGCTCACCGAACCTCTCCAATCCTATCACTGCTGCGTTTATGCCCCTGTACACATGCTTGATTCTCTTTCGGAGACATAGCAATCCATAGGTTTTAAGATACTTACTAGTCAGGTACATTCTTAGGCGTTTAATATGCGGTGTTGAGTCCATTTCGTTGAGCAAGGAGTAGCTCTTGTCTATTCCATATTTGGCTTAAGGAACTTTATCTGTGCTCATTTCAATCTCTGGTTTTATGCAGCACCCCAACTCACCTTTACCCTTAAGCAAGCATAAGTTGGTTTTCTAAATTTGAGACCCTGTTCTGTTCTGTAATTCAGTTCCTGTGTAGCCAAGTTTACATTCCGTGTATTACTGATATCTTATGATGTTTCTTTTTCTGTGTGACTTATTTCAGTTAGAATCATCATACCTGAATCCACTCATTGTGCTGCTAAGGGCCTGATGACATAGATTTCATTGCTGAGTGATATTGCTTTGTAAGTAAATACCACAACTTCTTTATCCATTTTTCACTTTCTGCGATGTTGAACTTGTACTGTAAACGAGGTTCTTGTAAACAGAGGCGTCCAAACTTTGGGGTGGCTGTGTCTTTTTGATTTTAATTTCCCTAAGCTATAGGACCATAAGTGGAAGTGCCCTAGGTTCTGTTGCTTTGTTTTTTAGATGTTTCAGGAAACACCATACACTTCTCCCGAGTGGTGTTGGCAATTTACATCCCGCCCATCAGCATAACAAGGCTCCCAGTTCTCCATGGCCTGTCCTGCCTTTCTGGATTTTACACTTTTTTCAGATGGCCCTTTTGACCGGGGGGAAGTGAGACTTCATTGTAGTGCAGATTTCCTTTGCAAGCTTGCTTGGTTGGCCAAAAAGGGCGTATGCGTTTTTTCCTGAATATATTCAGGAAAAAACGCATACGCCCTTTTTGGCCAAGTGCATCATTGTGGACGTTCTGCCTCTTTTCCTATGCTTTCAATGCAATTCCAGTCTACCTCCTGAAATCGGTTTCCTGCAATTCTGCCCCGCTTTCAAGTCCTCTTGGCAGCCTTACTTCAGTCTATTTTTGGACGATAGCTGTCATTTATAACTCTGCAGGTTTGTGAATTACAGTGCCCCTGAGCTCCTTTCTTCAACTCGCTTTCTTGTGAGCTGGCCGCAACACCGCAGGATGGCTTCAGGCCCTAATCTGGTTCCGGCACGGCACGCTGAGCCTTTGGTTAATTCCTCTTCCTGGTGGGAAATGAGAGTTAAATTTGCCCGTCCAGACACCTCCAGCTAGTCTCTCATTGGTTCTCGCTATTCCTGTTCATCTTCCGCAGAAATTGCAAACTGGGCCAAACAGGAGGTTAAAGGCGCTGACTCTCCAAGTGGGGAGAGTGTTAGTAAAGCGTCTGGAATGTTGCACCCGAGTACCAGGGGAGGAAAACTGAGACATATTTGAACACGTCTCCCGTTCACATGGTTGATCATACTCTGGGTTCCACATGCATGTTTTAGCTGAAGGAAGAATACCTTAAACCTGGTAGTTGAAACCCGTGGAATGGGTACCATGCAATATGACTTCAAAGGGTCTTCATTTGCTCACCGAACCTCTCCAATCCTATCACTGCTGCGTTTATGCCCCTGTACACATGCTTGATTCTCTTTCGGAGACATAGCAATCCATAGGTTTTAAGATACTTACTAGTCAGGTACATTCTTAGGCGTTTAATATGCGGTGTTGAGTCCATTTCGTTGAGCAAGGAGTAGCTCTTGTCTATTCCATATTTGGCTTAAGGAACTTTATCTGTGCTCATTTCAATCTCTGGTTTTATGCAGCACCCCAACTCACCTTTCCCTTAAGCAAGCATAAGTTGGTTTTCTAAATTTGAGACCCTGTTCTGTTCTGTAATTCAGTTCCTGTGTAGCCAAGTTTACATTCCGTGTATTACTGATATCTTATGATGTTTCTTTTTCTGTGTGACTTATTTCAGTTAGAATCATCATACCTGAATCCACTCATTGTGCTGCTAAGGGCCTGATGACATAGATTTCATTGCTGAGTGATATTGCTTTGTAAGTAAATACCACAACTTCTTTATCCATTTTTCACTTTCTGCGATGTTGAACTTGTACTGTAAACGAGGTTCTTGTAAACAGAGGCGTCCCAAACTTTGGGGTGGCTGTGTCTTTTTGATTTTAATTTCCCTAAGCTATAGGACCATAAGTGGAAGTGCCCTAGGCTCTGTTGCTTTGTTTTTTAGATGTTTCAGGAAACACCATACACTTCTCCCGAGTGTCTGTTGGCAATTTACATCCCGCCCATCAGCATAACAAGGCTCCCAGTTCTCCATGGCCTGTCCTGCCTTTCTGGATTTTACACTTTTTTCAGATGGCCCTTTTGACCGGGGGGAAGTGAGACTTCATTGTAGTGCAGATTTCCTTTGCAAGCTTGCTTGGTTGGCCAAAAAGGGCGTATGCGTTTTTTCCTGAATATATTCAGGAAAAAACGCATACGCCCTTTTTGGCCAAGTGCATCATTGTGGACGTTCTGCCTCTTTTCCTATGCTTTCAATGCAATTCCAGTCTACCTCCTGAAATCGGTTTCCTGCAATTCTGCCCCGCTTTCAAGTCCTCTTGGCAGCCTTACTTCAGTCTATTTTTGGACGATAGCTGTCATTTATAACTCTGCAGGTTTGTGAATTACAGTGCCCCTGAGCTCCTTTCTTCAACTCGCTTTCTTTTGAGCTGGCCGCAACACCGCAGGATGGCTTCAGGCCCTAATCTGGTTCCGGCACGGCACGCTGAGCCTTTGGTTATTTCCTCTTCCTGGTGGGAAATGAGAGTTAAATTTGCCCGTCCAGACACCTCCAGCTAGTCTCTCATTGGTTCTCGCTATTCCTGTTCATCTTCCGCAGAAATTGCAAACTGGGCCAAACAGGAGGTTAAAGGCGCTGACTCTCCAAGTGGGGAGAGTGTTAGTAAAGCGTCTGGAATGTTGCACCCGAGTACCAGGGGAGGAAAACTGAGACATATTTGAACACGTCTCCCGATCACATGGTTGATCATACTCTGGGTTCCACATGCATGTTTTAGCTGAAGGAAGAATACCTTAAACCTGGAGAGTTGAGACCCGTGTAATGGGTACCATGCAATATGACTTCAAAGGGTCTTCATTTGCTCACCGAACCTCTCCAATCCTATCACTGCTGCGTTTATGCCCCTGTACACATGCTTGATTCTCTTTCGGAGACATAGCAATCCATAGGTTTTAAGATACTTACTAGTCAGGTACATTCTTAGGCGTTTAATATGCGGTGTTGAGTCCATTTCGTTGAGCAAGGAGTAGCTCTTGTCTATTCCATATTTGGCTTAAGGAACTTTATCTGTGCTCATTTCAATCTCTGGTTTTATGCAGCACCCCAACTCACCTTTCCCCTTAAGCAAGCATAAGTTGGTTTTCTAAATTTGAGACCCTGTTCTGTTCTGTAATTCAGTTCCTGTGTAGCCAAGTTTACATTCCGTGTATTACTGATATCTTATGATGTTTCTTTTTCTGTGTGACTTATTTCAGTTAGAATCATCATACCTGAATCCACTCATTGTGCTGCTAAGGGCCTGATGACATAGATTTCATTGCTGAGTGATATTGCTTTGTAAGTAAATACCACAACTTCTTTATCCATTTTTCACTTTCTGCGATGTTGAACTTGTACTGTAAACGAGGTTCTTGTAAACAGAGCGTTCCAAACTTTGGGGTGGCTGTGTCTTTTTGATTTTAATGTCCCTAAGCTATAGGACCATAAGTGGAAGTGCCCTAGGCTCTGTTGCTTTGTTTTTTAGATGTTTCAGGAAACACCATACACTTCTCCCGAGTGTCTGTTGGCAATTTACATCCCGCCCATCAGCATAACAAGGCTCCCAGTTCTCCATGGCCTGTCCTGCCTTTCTGGATTTTACACTTTTTTCAGATGGCCCTTTTGACCGGGGGGAAGTGAGACTTCATTGTAGTGCAGATTTCCTTTGCAAGCTTGCTTGGTTGGCCAAAAAGGGCGTATGCGTTTTTTCCTGAATATATTCAGGAAAAAACGCATACGCCCTTTTTGGCCAAGTGCATCATTGTGGACGTTCTGCCTCTTTTCCTATGCTTTCAATGCAATTCCAGTCTACCTCCTGAAATCGGTTTCCTGCAATTCTGCCCCGCTTTCAAGTCCTCTTGGCAGCCTTACTTCAGTCTATTTTTGGACGATAGCTGTCATTTATAACTCTGCAGGTTTGTGAATTACAGTGCCCCTGAGCTCCTTTCTTCAACTCGCTTTCTTGTGACCTGGCCGCAACACCGCAGGATGGCTTCAGGCCCTAATCTGGTTCCGGCACGGCACGCTGAGCCTTTGGTTATTTCCTCTTCCTGGTGGGAAATGAGAGTTAAATTTGCCCGTCCAGACACCTCCAGCTAGTCTCTCATTGGTTCTCGCTATTCCTGTTCATCTTCCGCAGAAATTGCAAACTGGGCCAAACAGGAGGTTAAAGGCGCTGACTCTCCAAGTGGGGAGAGTGTTAGTAAAGCGTCTGGAATGTTGCACCCGAGTACCAGGGGAGGAAAACTGAGACATATTTGAACACGTCTCCCGATCACATGGTTGATCATACTCTGGGTTCCACATGCATGTTTTAGCTGAAGGAAGAATACCTTAAACCTGGAGAGTTGAAACCCGTGGAATGGGTACCATGCAATATGACTTCAAAGGGTCTTCATTTGCTCACCGAACCTCTCCAATCCTATCACTGCTGCGTTTATGCCCCTGTACACATGCTTGATTCTCTTTCGGAGACATAGCAATCCATAGGTTTTAAGATACTTACTAGTCAGGTACATTCTTAGGCGTTTAATATGCGGTGTTGAGTCCATTTCGTTGAGCAAGGAGTAGCTCTTGTCTATTCCATATTTGGCTTAAGGAACTTTATCTGTGCTCATTTCAATCTCTGGTTTTATGCAGCACCCCAACTCACCTTTCCCCTTAAGCAAGCATAAGTTGGTTTTCTAAATTTGAGACCCTGTTCTGTTCTGTAATTCAGTTCCTGTGTAGCCAAGTTTACATTCCGTGTATTACTGATATCTTATGATGTTTCTTTTTCTGTGTGACTTATTTCAGTTAGAATCATCATACCTGAATCCACTCATTGTGCTGCTAAGGGCCTGATGACATAGATTTCATTGCTGAGTGATATTGCTTTGTAAGTAAATACCACAACTTCTTTATCCATTTTTCACTTTCTGCGATGTTGAACTTGTACTGTAAACGAGGTTCTTGTAAACAGAGCCGTTCCAAACTTTGGGGTGGCTGTGTCTTTTTGATTTTAATTTCCCTAAGCTATAGGACCATAAGTGGAAGTGCCCTAGGCTCTGTTGCTTTGTTTTTTAGATGTTTCAGGAAACACCATACACTTCTCCCGAGTGGTTGTTGGCAATTTACATCCCGCCCATCAGCATAACAAGGCTCCCAGTTCTCCATGGCCTGTCCTGCCTTTCTGGATTTTACACTTTTTTCAGATGGCCCTTTTGACCGGGGGGAAGTGAGACTTCATTGTAGTGCAGATTTCCTTTGCAAGCTTGCTTGGTTGGCCAAAAAGGGCGTATGCGTTTTTTCCTGAATATATTCAGGAAAAAACGCATACGCCCTTTTGGCCAAGTGCATCATTGTGGACGTTCTGCCTCTTTTCCTATGCTTTCAATGCAATTCCAGTCTACCTCCTGAAATCGGTTTCCTGCAATTCTGCCCCGCTTTCAAGTCCTCTTGGCAGCCTTACTTCAGTCTATTTTTGGACGATAGCTGTCATTTATAACTCTGCAGGTTTGTGAATTACAGTGCCCCTGAGCTCCTTTCTTCAACTCGCTTTCTTGTGACCTGGCCGCAACACCGCAGGATGGCTTCAGGCCCTAATCTGGTTCCGGCACGGCACGCTGAGCCTTTGGTTATTTCCTCTTCCTGGTGGGAAATGAGAGTTAAATTTGCCCGTCCAGACACCTCCAGCTAGCCTCTCATTGGTTCTCGCTATTCCTGTTCATCTTCCGCAGAAATTGCAAACTGGGCCAAACAGGAGGTTAAAGGCGCTGACTCTCCAAGTGGGGAGAGTGTTAGTAAAGCGTCTGGAATGTTGCACCCGAGTACCAGGGGAGGAAAACTGAGACATATTTGAACACGTCTCCCGTTCACATGGTTGATCATACTCTGGGTTCCACATGCATGTTTTAGCTGAAGGAAGAATACCTTAAACCTGGGTGTTGAAACCCGTGGAATGGGTACCATGCAATATGACTTCAAAGGGTCTTCATTTGCTCACCGAACCTCTCCAATCCTATCACTGCTGCGTTTATGCCCCTGTACACATGCTTGATTCTCTTTCGGAGACATAGCAATCCATAGGTTTTAAGATACTTACTAGTCAGGTACATTCTTAGGCGTTTAATATGCGGTGTTGAGTCCATTTCGTTGAGCAAGGAGTAGCTCTTGTCTATTCCATATTTGGCTTAAGGAACTTTATCTGTGCTCATTTCAATCTCTGGTTTTATGCAGCACCCCAACTCACCTTTACCCTTAAGCAAGCATAAGTTGGTTTTCTAAATTTGAGACCCTGTTCTGTTCTGTAATTCAGTTCCTGTGTAGCCAAGTTTACATTCCGTGTATTACTGATATCTTATGATGTTTCTTTTTCTGTGTGACTTATTTCAGTTAGAATCATCATACCTGAATCCACTCATTGTGCTGCTAAGGGCCTGATGACATAGATTTCATTGCTGAGTGATATTGCTTTGTAAGTAAATACCACAACTTCTTTATCCATTTTTCAATTTCTGTGATATTGAACTTGTACGGTAAAGGAGGTTCTTGTAAACAGAGCCGTTCCAAACTTTGGGGTGGCTGTGTCTTTTTGATTTTAATTTCCCTAAGCTATAGGACCATAAGTGGAAGTGCCCTAGGCTCTGTTGCTTTGTTTTTTAGATGTTTCAGGAAACACCATACACTTCTCCCGAGTGTCTGTTGGCAATTTACATCCCGCCCATCAGCATAACAAGGCTCCCAGTTCTCCATGGCCTGTCCTGCCTTTCTGGATTTTACACTTTTTTCAGATGGCCCTTTTGACCGGGGGGAAGTGAGACTTCATTGTAGTGCAGATTTCCTTTGCAAGCTTGCTTGGTTGGCCAAAAAGGGCGTATGCGTTTTTTCCTGAATATATTCAGGAAAAAACGCATACGCCCTTTTTGGCCAAGTGCATCATTGTGGACGTTCTGCCTCTTTTCCTATGCTTTCAATGCAATTCCAGTCTACCTCCTGAAATCGGTTTCCTGCAATTCTGCCCCGCTTTCAAGTCCTCTTGGCAGCCTTACTTCAGTCTATTTTTGGACGATAGCTGTCATTTATAACTCTGCAGGTTTGTGAATTACAGTGCCCCTGAGCTCCTTTCTTCAACTCGCTTTCTTGTGAGCTGGCCGCAACACCGCAGGATGGCTTCAGGCCCTAATCTGGTTCCGGCACGGCACGCTGAGCCTTTGGTTAATTCCTCTTCCTGGTGGGAAATGAGAGTTAAATTTGCCCGTCCAGACACCTCCAGCTAGCCTCTCATTGGTTCTCGCTATTCCTGTTCATCTTCCGCAGAAATTGCAAACTGGGCCAAACAGGAGGTTAAAGGGACTGACTCTCCAAGTGGGGAGAGTGTTAGTAAAGCGTCTGGAATGTTGCACCCGAGTACCAGGGGAGGAAAACTGAGACATATTTGAACACGTCTCCCGTTCACATGGTTGATCATACTCTGGGTTCCACATGCATGTTTTAGCTGAAGGAAGAATACCTTAAACCTGGAGAGTTGAGACCCGTGGAATGGGTACCATGCAATATGACTTCAAAGGGTCTTCATTTGCTCACCGAACCTCTCCAATCCTATCACTGCTGCGTTTATGCCCCTGTACACATGCTTGATTCTCTTTCGGAGACATAGCAATCCATAGGTTTTAAGATACTTACTAGTCAGGTACATTCTTAGGCGTTTAATATGCGGTGTTGAGTCCATTTCGTTGAGCAAGGAGTAGCTCTTGTCTATTCCATATTTGGCTTAAGGAACTTTATCTGTGCTCATTTCAATCTCTGGTTTTATGCAGCACCCCAACTCACCTTTCCCCTTAAGCAAGCATAAGTTGGTTTTCTAAATTTGAGACCCTGTTCTGTTCTGTAATTCAGTTCCTGTGTAGCCAAGTTTACATTCCGTGTATTACTGATATCTTATGATGTTTCTTTTTCTGTGTGACTTATTTCAGTTAGAATCATCATACCTGAATCCACTCATTGTGCTGCTAAGGGCCTGATGACATAGATTTCATTGCTGAGTGATATTGCTTTGTAAGTAAATACCACAACTTCTTTATCCATTTTTCACTTTCTGCGATGTTGAACTTGTACTGTAAACGAGGTTCTTGTAAACAGAGGCGTCCAAACTTTGGGGTGGCTGTGTCTTTTTGATTTTAATTTCCCTAAGCTATAGGACCATAAGTGGAAGTGCCCTAGGCTCTGTTGCTTTGTTTTTTAGATGTTTCAGGAAACACCATACACTTCTCCCCAGTGTCTGTTGGCAATTTACATCCCGCCCATCAGCATAACAAGGCTCCCAGTTCTCCATGGCCTGTCCTGCCTTTCTGGATTTTACACTTTTTTCAGATGGCCCTTTTGACCGGGGGGAAGTGAGACTTCATTGTAGTGCAGATTTCCTTTGCAAGCTTGCTTGGTTGGCCAAAAAGGGCGTATGCGTTTTTTCCTGAATATATTCAGGAAAAAACGCATACGCCCTTTTTGGCCAAGTGCATCATTGTGGACGTTCTGCCTCTTTTCCTATGCTTTCAATGCAATTCCAGTCTACCTCCTGAAATCGGTTTCCTGCAATTCTGCCCCGCTTTCAAGTCCTCTTGGCAGCCTTACTTCAGTCTATTTTTGGACGATAGCTGTCATTTATAACTCTGCAGGTTTGTGAATTACAGTGCCCCTGAGCTCCTTTCTTCAACTCGCTTTCTTGTGAGCTGGCCGCAACACCGCAGGATGGCTTCAGGCCCTAATCTGGTTCCGGCACGGCACGCTGAGCCTTTGGTTATTTCCTCTTCCTGGTGGGAAATGAGAGTTAAATTTGCCCGTCCAGACACCTCCAGCTAGTCTCTCATTGGTTCTCGCTATTCCTGTTCATCTTCCGCAGAAATTGCAAACTGGGCCAAACAGGAGGTTAAAGGCGCTGACTCTCCAAGTGGGGAGAGTGTTAGTAAAGCGTCTGGAATGTTGCACCCGAGTACCAGGGGAGGAAAACTGAGACATATTTGAACACGTCTCCCGTTCACATGGTTGATCATACTCTGGGTTCCACATGCATGTTTTAGCTGAAGGAAGAATACCTTAAACCTGGAGAGTTGAGACCCGTGTAATGGGTACCATGCAATATGACTTCAAAGGGTCTTCATTTGCTCACCGAACCTCTCCAATCCTATCACTGCTGCGTTTATGCCCCTGTACACATGCTTGATTCTCTTTCGGAGACATAGCAATCCATAGGTTTTAAGATACTTACTAGTCAGGTACATTCTTAGGCGTTTAATATGCGGTGTTGAGTCCATTTCGTTGAGCAAGGAGTAGCTCTTGTCTATTCCATATTTGGCTTAAGGAACTTTATCTGTGCTCATTTCAATCTCTGGTTTTATGCAGCACCCCAACTCACCTTTCCCTTAAGCAAGCATAAGTTGGTTTTCTAAATTTGAGACCCTGTTCTGTTCTGTAATTCAGTTCCTGTGTAGCCAAGTTTACATTCCGTGTATTACTGATATCTTATGATGTTTCTTTTTCTGTGTGACTTATTTCAGTTAGAATCATCATACCTGAATCCACTCATTGTGCTGCTAAGGGCCTGATGACATAGATTTCATTGCTGAGTGATATTGCTTTGTAAGTAAATACCACAACTTCTTTATCCATTTTTCACTTTCTGCGATGTTGAACTTGTACTGTAAACGAGGTTCTTGTAAACAGAGCCGTCCAAACTTTGGGGTGGCTGTGTCTTTTTGATTTTAATTTCCCTAAGCTATAGGACCATAAGTGGAAGTGCCCTAGGCTCTGTTGCTTTGTTTTTTAGATGTTTCAGGAAACACCATACACTTCTCCCGAGTGTTGTTGGCAATTTACATCCCGCCCATCAGCATAACAAGGCTCCCAGTTCTCCATGGCCTGTCCTGCCTTTCTGGATTTTACACTTTTTTCAGATGGCCCTTTTGACCGGGGGAAGTGAGACTTCATTGTAGTGCAGATTTCCTTTGCAAGCTTGCTTGGTTGGCCAAAAAGGGCGTATGCGTTTTTTCCTGAATATATTCAGGAAAAAACGCATACGCCCTTTTTGGCCAAGTGCATCATTGTGGACGTTCTGCCTCTTTTCCTATGCTTTCAATGCAATTCCAGTCTACCTCCTGAAATCGGTTTCCTGCAATTCTGCCCCGCTTTCAAGTCCTCTTGGCAGCCTTACTTCAGTCTATTTTTGGACGATAGCTGTCATTTATAACTCTGCAGGTTTGTGAATTACAGTGCCCCTGAGCTCCTTTCTTCAACTCGCTTTCTTGTGACCTGGCCGCAACACCGCAGGATGGCTTCAGGCCCTAATCTGGTTCCGGCACGGCACGCTGAGCCTTTGGTTATTTCCTCTTCCTGGTGGGAAATGAGAGTTAAATTTGCCCGTCCAGACACCTCCAGCTAGTCTCTCATTGGTTCTCGCTATTCCTGTTCATCTTCCGCAGAAATTGCAAACTGGGCCAAACAGGAGGTTAAAGGCGCTGACTCTCCAAGTGGGGAGAGTGTTAGTAAAGCGTCTGGAATGTTGCACCCGAGTACCAGGGGAGGAAAACTGAGACATATTTGAACACGTCTCCCGTTCACATGGTTGATCATACTCTGGGTTCCACATGCATGTTTTAGCTGAAGGAAGAATACCTTAAACCTGGAGAGTTGAGACCCGTGGAATGGGTACCATGCAATATGACTTCAAAGGGTCTTCATTTGCTCACCGAACCTCTCCAATCCTATCACTGCTGCGTTTATGCCCCTGTACACATGCTTGATTCTCTTTCGGAGACATAGCAATCCATAGGTTTTAAGATACTTACTAGTCAGGTACATTCTTAGGCGTTTAATATGCGGTGTTGAGTCCATTTCGTTGAGCAAGGAGTAGCTCTTGTCTATTCCATATTTGGCTTAAGGAACTTTATCTGTGCTCATTTCAATCTCTGGTTTTATGCAGCACCCCAACTCACCTTTACCCTTAAGCAAGCATAAGTTGGTTTTCTAAATTTGAGACCCTGTTCTGTTCTGTAATTCAGTTCCTGTGTAGCCAAGTTTACATTCCGTGTATTACTGATATCTTATGATGTTTCTTTTTCTGTGTGACTTATTTCAGTTAGAATCATCGTACCTGAATCCACGCATTGTGCTGCTAAGGGCCTGATGACATAGATTTCATTGCTGAGTGATATTGCTTTGTAAGTAAATACCACAACTTCTTTATCCATTTTTCACTTTCTGCGATGTTGAACTTGTACTGTAAACGAGGTTCTTGTAAACAGAGGCGTTCCAAACTTTGGGGTGGCTGTGTCTTTTGATTTTAATTTCCCTAAGCTATAGGACCATAAGTGGAAGTGCCCTAGGCTCTGTTGCTTTGTTTTTTAGATGTTTCAGGAAACACCATACACTTCTCCCGAGTGTCTGTTGGCAATTTACATCCCGCCCATCAGCATAACAAGGCTCCCAGTTCTCCATGGCCTGTCCTGCCTTTCTGGATTTTACACTTTTTTCAGATGGCCCTTTTGACCGGGGGGAAGTGAGACTTCATTGTAGTGCAGATTTCCTTTGCAAGCTTGCTTGGTTGGCCAAAAAGGGCGTATGCGTTTTTTCCTGAATATATTCAGGAAAAAACGCATACGCCCTTTTTGGCCAAGTGCATCATTGTGGACGTTCTGCCTCTTTTCCTATGCTTTCAATGCAATTCCAGTCTACCTCCTGAAATCGGTTTCCTGCAATTCTGCCCCGCTTTCAAGTCCTCTTGGCAGCCTTACTTCAGTCTATTTTTGGACGATAGCTGTCATTTATAACTCTGCAGGTTTGTGAATTACAGTGCCCCTGAGCTCCTTTCTTCAACTCGCTTTCTTGTGAGCTGGCCGCAACACCGCAGGATGGCTTCAGGCCCTAATCTGGTTCCGGCACGGCACGCTGAGCCTTTGGTTATTTCCTCTTCCTGGTGGGAAATGAGAGTTAAATTTGCCCGTCCAGACACCTCCAGCTAGCCTCTCATTGGTTCTCGCTATTCCTGTTCATCTTCCGCAGAAATTGCAAACTGGGCCAAACAGGAGGTTAAAGGCGCTGACTCTCCAAGTGGGGAGAGTGTTAGTAAAGCGTCTGGAATGTTGCACCCGAGTACCAGGGGAGGAAAACTGAGACATATTTGAACACGTCTCCCGTTCACATGGTTGATCATACTTGGGTTCCACATGCATGTTTTAGCTGAAGGAAGAATACCTTAAACCTGGAGTAGTTAACCCGTAATGGGTACCATGCAATATGACTTCAAAGGGTCTTCATTTGCTCACCGAACCTCTCCAATCCTATCACTGCTGCGTTTATGCCCCTGTACACATGCTTGATTCTCTTTCGGAGACATAGCAATCCATAGGTTTTAAGATACTTACTAGTCAGGTACATTCTTAGGCGTTTAATATGCGGTGTTGAGTCCATTTCGTTGAGCAAGGAGTAGCTCTTGTCTATTCCATATTTGGCTTAAGGAACTTTATCTGTGCTCATTTCAATCTCTGGTTTTATGCAGCACCCCAACTCACCTTTCCCCTTAAGCAAGCATAAGTTGGTTTTCTAAATTTGAGACCCTGTTCTGTTCTGTAATTCAGTTCCTGTGTAGCCAAGTTTACATTCCGTGTATTACTGATATCTTATGATGTTTCTTTTTCTGTGTGACTTATTTCAGTTAGAATCATCATACCTGAATCCACTCATTGTGCTGCTAAGGGCCTGATGACATAGATTTCATTGCTGAGTGATATTGCTTTGTAAGTAAATACCACAACTTCTTTATCCATTTTTCACTTTCTGCGATGTTGAACTTGTACTGTAAACGAGGTTCTTGTAAACAGAGGCGTCCAAACTTTGGGGTGGCTGTGTCTTTTTGATTTTAATTTCCCTAAGCTATAGGACCATAAGTGGAAGTGCCCTAGGCTCTGTTGCTTTGTTTTTTAGATGTTTCAGGAAACACCATACACTTCTCCCGAGTGTCTGTTGGCAATTTACATCCCGCCCATCAGCATAACAAGGCTCCCAGTTCTCCATGGCCTGTCCTGCCTTTCTGGATTTTACACTTTTTTCAGATGGCCCTTTTGACCGGGGGAAGTGAGACTTCATTGTAGTGCAGATTTCCTTTGCAAGCTTGCTTGGTTGGCCAAAAAGGGCGTATGCGTTTTTTCCTGAATATATTCAGGAAAAAACGCATACGCCCTTTTTGGCCAAGTGCATCATTGTGGACGTTCTGCCTCTTTTCCTATGCTTTCAATGCAATTCCAGTCTACCTCCTGAAATCGGTTTCCTGCAATTCTGCCCCGCTTTCAAGTCCTCTTGGCAGCCTTACTTCAGTATATTTTTGGACGATAGCTGTCATTTATAACTCTGCAGGTTTGTGAATTACAGTGCCCCTGAGCTCCTTTCTTCAACTCGCTTTCTTGTGAGCTGGCCGCAACACCGCAGGATGGCTTCAGGCCCTAATCTGGTTCCGGCACGGCACGCTGAGCCTTTGGTTATTTCCTCTTCCTGGTGGGAAATGAGAGTTAAATTTGCCCGTCCAGACACCTCCAGCTAGTCTCTCATTGGTTCTCGCTATTCCTGTTCATCTTCCGCAGAAATTGCAAACTGGGCCAAACAGGAGGTTAAAGGCGCTGACTCTCCAAGTGGGGAGAGTGTTAGTAAAGCGTCTGGAATGTTGCACCCGAGTACCAGGGGAGGAAAACTGAGACATATTTGAACACGTCTCCCGTTCACACGGTTGATCATACTCTGGGTTCCACATGCATGTTTTAGCTGAAGGAAGAATACCTTAAACCTGGAGAGTTGAAACCCGTGGAATGGGTACCATGCAATATGACTTCAAAGGGTCTTCATTTGCTCACCGAACCTCTCCAATCCTATCACTGCTGCGTTTATGCCCCTGTACACATGCTTGATTCTCTTTCGGAGACATAGCAATCCATAGGTTTTAAGATACTTACTAGTCAGGTACATTCTTAGGCGTTTAATATGCGGTGTTGAGTCCATTTCGTTGAGCAAGGAGTAGCTCTTGTCTATTCCATATTTGGCTTAAGGAACTTTATCTGTGCTCATTTCAATCTCTGGTTTTATGCAGCACCCCAACTCACCTTTCCCCTTAAGCAAGCATAAGTTGGTTTTCTAAATTTGAGACCCTGTTCTGTTCTGTAATTCAGTTCCTGTGTAGCCAAGTTTACATTCCGTGTATTACTGATATCTTATGATGTTTCTTTTTCTGTGTGACTTATTTCAGTTAGAATCATCATACCTGAATCCACTCATTGTGCTGCTAAGGGCCTGATGACATAGATTTCATTGCTGAGTGATATTGCTTTGTAAGTAAATACCACAACTTCTTTATCCATTTTTCACTTTCTGCGATGTTGAACTTGTACTGTAAACGAGGTTCTTGTAAACAGAGCCGTTCCAAACTTTGGGGTGGCTGTGTCTTTTTGATTTTAATTTCCCTAAGCTATAGGACCATAAGTGGAAGTGCCCTAGGCTCTGTTGCTTTGTTTTTTAGATGTTTCAGGAAACACCATACACTTCTCCCGAGTGGTTGTTGGCAATTTACATCCCGCCCATCAGCATAACAAGGCTCCCAGTTCTCCATGGCCTGTCCTGCCTTTCTGGATTTTACACTTTTTTCAGATGGCCCTTTTGACCGGGGGGAAGTGAGACTTCATTGTAGTGCAGATTTCCTTTGCAAGCTTGCTTGGTTGGCCAAAAAGGGCGTATGCGTTTTTTCCTGAATATATTCAGGAAAAAACGCATACGCCCTTTTTGGCCAAGTGCATCATTGTGGACGTTCTGCCTCTTTTCCTATGCTTTCAATGCAATTCCAGTCTACCTCCTGAAATCGGTTTCCTGCAATTCTGCCCCGCTTTCAAGTCCTCTTGGCAGCCTTACTTCAGTCTATTTTTGGACGATAGCTGTCATTTATAACTCTGCAGGTTTGTGAATTACAGTGCCCCTGAGCTCCTTTCTTCAACTCGCTTTCTTGTGAGCTGGCCGCAACACCGCAGGATGGCTTCAGGCCCTAATCTGGTTCCGGCACGGCACGCTGAGCCTTTGGTTATTTCCTCTTCCTGGTGGGAAATGAGAGTTAAATTTGCCCGTCCAGACACCTCCAGCTAGCCTCTCATTGGTTCTCGCTATTCCTGTTCATCTTCCGCAGAAATTGCAAACTGGGCCAAACAGGAGGTTAAAGGCGCTGACTCTCCAAGTGGGGAGAGTGTTAGTAAAGCGTCTGGAATGTTGCACCCGAGTACCAGGGGAGGAAAACTGAGACATATTTGAACACGTCTCCCGTTCACATGGTTGATCATACTCTGGGTTCCACATGCATGTTTTAGCTGAAGGAAGAATACCTTAAACCTGGAGAGTTGAGACCCGTGGAATGGGTACCATGCAATATGACTTCAAAGGGTCTTCATTTGCTCACCGAACCTCTCCAATCCTATCACTGCTGCGTTTATGCCCCTGTACACATGCTTGATTCTCTTTCGGAGACATAGCAATCCATAGGTTTTAAGATACTTACTAGTCAGGTACATTCTTAGGCGTTTAATATGCGGTGTTGAGTCCATTTCGTTGAGCAAGGAGTAGCTCTTGTCTATTCCATATTTGGCTTAAGGAACTTTATCTGTGCTCATTTCAATCTCTGGTTTTATGCAGCACCCCAACTCACCTTTCCCCTAAGCAAGCATAAGTTGGTTTTCTAAATTTGAGACCCTGTTCTGTTCTGTAATTCAGTTCCTGTGTAGCCAAGTTTACATTCCGTGTATTACTGATATCTTATGATGTTTCTTTTTCTGTGTGACTTATTTCAGTTAGAATCATCATACCTGAATCCACTCATTGTGCTGCTAAGGGCCTGATGACACAGATTTCATTGCTGAGTGATATTGCTTTGTAAGTAAATACCACAACTTCTTTATCCATTTTTCACTTTCTGCGATGTTGAACTTGTACTGTAAACGAGGTTCTTGTAAACAGAGCCGTTCCAAACTTTGGGGTGGCTGTGTCTTTTTGATTTTAATTTCCCTAAGCTATAGGACCATAAGTGGAAGTGCCCTAGGCTCTGTTGCTTTGTTTTTTAGATGTTTCAGGAAACACCATACACTTCTCCCGAGTGTCTGTTGGCAATTTACATCCCGCCCATCAGCATAACAAGGCTCCCAGTTCTCCATGGCCTGTCCTGCCTTTCTGGATTTTACACTTTTTTCAGATGGCCCTTTTGACCGGGGGGAAGTGAGACTTCATTGTAGTGCAGATTTCCTTTGCAAGCTTGCTTGGTTGGCCAAAAAGGGCGTATGCGTTTTTTCCTGAATATATTCAGGAAAAAACGCATACGCCCTTTTTGGCCAAGTGCATCATTGTGGACGTTCTGCCTCTTTTCCTATGCTTTCAATGCAATTCCAGTCTACCTCCTGAAATCGGTTTCCTGCAATTCTGCCCCGCTTTCAAGTCCTCTTGGCAGCCTTACTTCAGTCTATTTTTGGACGATAGCTGTCATTTATAACTCTGCAGGTTTGTGAATTACAGTGCCCCTGAGCTCCTTTCTTCAACTCGCTTTCTTGTGAGCTGGCCGCAACACCGCAGGATGGCTTCAGGCCCTAATCTGGTTCCGGCACGGCACGCTGAGCCTTTGGTTATTCCTCTTCCTGGTGGGAAATGAGAGTTAAATTTGCCCGTCCAGACACCTCCAGCTAGTCTCTCATTGGTTCTCGCTATTCCTGTTCATCTTCCGCAGAAATTGCAAACTGGGCCAAACAGGAGGTTAAAGGCGCTGACTCTCCAAGTGGGGAGAGTGTTAGTAAAGCGTCTGGAATGTTGCACCCGAGTACCAGGGGAGGAAAACTGAGACATATTTGAACACGTCTCCCGTTCACATGGTTGATCATACTCTGGGTTCCACATGCATGTTTTAGCTGAAGGAAGAATACCTTAAACCTGGAGAGTTGAGACCCGTGTAATGGGTACCATGCAATATGACTTCAAAGGGTCTTCATTTGCTCACCGAACCTCTCCAATCCTATCACTGCTGCGTTTATGCCCCTGTACACATGCTTGATTCTCTTTCGGAGACATAGCAATCCATAGGTTTTAAGATACTTACTAGTCAGGTACATTCTTAGGCGTTTAATATGCGGTGTTGAGTCCATTTCGTTGAGCAAGGAGTAGCTCTTGTCTATTCCATATTTGGCTTAAGGAACTTTATCTGTGCTCATTTCAATCTCTGGTTTTATGCAGCACCCCAACTCACCTTTACCCTTAAGCAAGCATAAGTTGGTTTTCTAAATTTGAGACCCTGTTCTGTTCTGTAATTCAGTTCCTGTGTAGCCAAGTTTACATTCCGTGTATTACTGATATCTTATGATGTTTCTTTTTCTGTGTGACTTATTTCAGTTAGAATCATCATACCTGAATCCACTCATTGTGCTGCTAAGGGCCTGATGACACAGATTTCATTGCTGAGTGATATTGCTTTGTAAGTAAATACCACAACTTCTTTATCCATTTTTCACTTTCTGCGATGTTGAACTTGTACTGTAAACGAGGTTCTTGTAAACAGAGCCGTTCCAAACTTTGGGGTGGCTGTGTCTTTTTGATTTTAATTTCCCTAAGCTATAGGACCATAAGTGGAAGTGCCCTAGGCTCTGTTGCTTTGTTTTTTAGATGTTTCAGGAAACACCATACACTTCTCCCGA
Source organism: Tursiops truncatus (assembly GCF_011762595.2). Taxonomy (NCBI): domain Eukaryota; kingdom Metazoa; phylum Chordata; class Mammalia; order Artiodactyla; family Delphinidae; genus Tursiops; species Tursiops truncatus. Next base: position 8,146 of record NW_022983468.1, on the reverse strand, counting down.
GGGTTGTTGGCAATTTACATCCCGCCCATCAGCATAACAAGGCTCCCAGTTCTCCATGGCCTGTCCTGCCTTTCTGGATTTTACACTTTTTTCAGATGGCCCTTTTGACCGGGGGGAAGTGAGACTTCATTGTAGTGCAGATTTCCTTTGCAAGCTTGCTTGGTTGGCCAAAAAGGGCGTATGCGTTTTTTCCTGAATATATTCAGGAAAAAACGCATACGCCCTTTTTGGCCAAGTGCATCATTGTGGACGTTCTGCCTCTTTTCCTATGCTTTCAATGCAATTCCAGTCTACCTCCTGAAATCGGTTTCCTGCAATTCTGCCCCGCTTTCAAGTCCTCTTGGCAGCCTTACTTCAGTCTATTTTTGGACGATAGCTGTCATTTATAACTCTGCAGGTTTGTGAATTACAGTGCCCCTGAGCTCCTTTCTTCAACTCGCTTTCTTGTGACCTGGCCGCAACACCGCAGGATGGCTTCAGGCCCTAATCTGGTTCGGCACGGCACGCTGAGCCTTTGGTTATTTCCTCTTCCTGGTGGGAAATGAGAGTTAAATTTGCCCGTCCAGACACCTCCAGCTAGTCTCTCATTGGTTCTCGCTATTCCTGTTCATCTTCCGCAGAAATTGCAAACTGGGCCAAACAGGAGGTTAAAGGCGCTGACTCTCCAAGTGGGGAGAGTGTTAGTAAAGCGTCTGGAATGTTGCACCCGAGTACCAGGGGAGGAAAACTGAGACATATTTGAACACGTCTCCCGATCACATGGTTGATCATACTCTGGGTTCCACATGCATGTTTTAGCTGAAGGAAGAATACCTTAAACCTGGAGAGTTGAGACCCGTGGAATGGGTACCATGCAATATGACTTCAAAGGGTCTTCATTTGCTCACCGAACCTCTCCAATCCTATCACTGCTGCGTTTATGCCCCTGTACACATGCTTGATTCTCTTTCGGAGACATAGCAATCCATAGGTTTTAAGATACTTACTAGTCAGGTACATTCTTAGGCGTTTAATATGCGGTGTTGAGTCCATTTCGTTGAGCAAGGAGTAGCTCTTGTCTATTCCATATTTGGCTTAAGGAACTTTATCTGTGCTCATTTCAATCTCTGGTTTTATGCAGCACCCCAACTCACCTTTCCCTTAAGCAAGCATAAGTTGGTTTTCTAAATTTGAGACCCTGTTCTGTTCTGTAATTCAGTTCCTGTGTAGCCAAGTTTACATTCCGTGTATTACTGATATCTTATGATGTTTCTTTTTCTGTGTGACTTATTTCAGTTAGAATCATCATACCTGAATCCACTCATTGTGCTGCTAAGGGCCTGATGACATAGATTTCATTGCTGAGTGATATTGCTTTGTAAGTAAATACCACAACTTCTTTATCCATTTTTCACTTTCTGCGATGTTGAACTTGTACTGTAAACGAGGTTCTTGTAAACAGAGGCGTCCAAACTTTGGGGTGGCTGTGTCTTTTTGATTTTAATTTCCCTAAGCTATAGGACCATAAGTGGAAGTGCCCTAGGCTCTGTTGCTTTGTTTTTTAGATGTTTCAGGAAACACCATACACTTCTCCCGAGTGTCTGTTGGCAATTTACATCCCGCCCATCAGCATAACAAGGCTCCCAGTTCTCCATGGCCTGTCCTGCCTTTCTGGATTTTACACTTTTTTCAGATGGCCCTTTTGACCGGGGGGAAGTGAGACTTCATTGTAGTGCAGATTTCCTTTGCAAGCTTGCTTGGTTGGCCAAAAAGGGCGTATGCGTTTTTTCCTGAATATATTCAGGAAAAAACGCATACGCCCTTTTTGGCCAAGTGCATCATTGTGGACGTTCTGCCTCTTTTCCTATGCTTTCAATGCAATTCCAGTCTACCTCCTGAAATCGGTTTCCTGCAATTCTGCCCCGCTTTCAAGTCCTCTTGGCAGCCTTACTTCAGTCTATTTTTGGACGATAGCTGTCATTTATAACTCTGCAGGTTTGTGAATTACAGTGCCCCTGAGCTCCTTTCTTCAACTCGCTTTCTTGTGACCTGGCCGCAACACCGCAGGATGGCTTCAGGCCCTAATCTGGTTCCGGCACGGCACGCTGAGCCTTTGGTTATTTCCTCTTCCTGGTGGGAAATGAGAGTTAAATTTGCCCGTCCAGACACCTCCAGCTAGTCTCTCATTGGTTCTCGCTATTCCTGTTCATCTTCCGCAGAAATTGCAAACTGGGCCAAACAGGAGGTTAAAGGCGCTGACTCTCCAAGTGGGGAGAGTGTTAGTAAAGCGTCTGGAATGTTGCACCCGAGTACCAGGGGAGGAAAACTGAGACATATTTGAACACGTCTCCCGATCACATGGTTGATCATACTCTGGGTTCCACATGCATGTTTTAGCTGAAGGAAGAATACCTTAAACCTGGGTAGTTGAAACCCGTGGAATGGGTACCATGCAATATGACTTCAAAGGGTCTTCATTTGCTCACCGAACCTCTCCAATCCTATCACTGCTGCGTTTATGCCCCTGTACACATGCTTGATTCTCTTTCGGAGACATAGCAATCCATAGGTTTTAAGATACTTACTAGTCAGGTACATTCTTAGGCGTTTAATATGCGGTGTTGAGTCCATTTCGTTGAGCAAGGAGTAGCTCTTGTCTATTCCATATTGGCTTAAGGAACTTTATCTGTGCTCATTTCAATCTCTGGTTTTATGCAGCACCCCAACTCACCTTTACCCTTAAGCAAGCATAAGTTGGTTTTCTAAATTTGAGACCCTGTTCTGTTCTGTAATTCAGTTCCTGTGTAGCCAAGTTTACATTCCGTGTATTACTGATATCTTATGATGTTTCTTTTTCTGTGTGACTTATTTCAGTTAGAATCATCATACCTGAATCCACTCATTGTGCTGCTAAGGGCCTGATGACACAGATTTCATTGCTGAGTGATATTGCTTTGTAAGTAAATACCACAACTTCTTTATCCATTTTTCACTTTCTGCGATGTTGAACTTGTACTGTAAACGAGGTTCTTGTAAACAGAGCCGTTCCAAACTTTGGGGTGGCTGTGTCTTTTTGATTTTAATTTCCCTAAGCTATAGGACCATAAGTGGAAGTGCCCTAGGCTCTGTTGCTTTGTTTTTTAGATGTTTCAGGAAACACCATACACTTCTCCCGAGTGTCTGTTGGCAATTTACATCCCGCCCATCAGCATAACAAGGCTCCCAGTTCTCCATGGCCTGTCCTGCCTTTCTGGATTTTACACTTTTTTCAGATGGCCCTTTTGACCGGGGGGAAGTGAGACTTCATTGTAGTGCAGATTTCCTTTGCAAGCTTGCTTGGTTGGCCAAAAAGGGCGTATGCGTTTTTTCCTGAATATATTCAGGAAAAAACGCATACGCCCTTTTTGGCCAAGTGCATCATTGTGGACGTTCTGCCTCTTTTCCTATGCTTTCAATGCAATTCCAGTCTACCTCCTGAAATCGGTTTCCTGCAATTCTGCCCCGCTTTCAAGTCCTCTTGGCAGCCTTACTTCAGTCTATTTTTGGACGATAGCTGTCATTTATAACTCTGCAGGTTTGTGAATTACAGTGCCCCTGAGCTCCTTTCTTCAACTCGCTTTCTTGTGACCTGGCCGCAACACCGCAGGATGGCTTCAGGCCCTAATCTGGTTCCGGCACGGCACGCTGAGCCTTTGGTTAATTCCTCTTCCTGGTGGGAAATGAGAGTTAAATTTGCCCGTCCAGACACCTCCAGCTAGCCTCTCATTGGTTCTCGCTATTCCTGTTCATCTTCCGCAGAAATTGCAAACTGGGCCAAACAGGAGGTTAAAGCGCTGACTCTCCAAGTGGGGAGAGTGTTAGTAAAGCGTCTGGAATGTTGCACCCGAGTACCAGGGGAGGAAAACTGAGACATATTTGAACACGTCTCCCGTTCACATGGTTGATCATACTCTGGGTTCCACATGCATGTTTTAGCTGAAGGAAGAATACCTTAAACCTGGAGAGTTGAGACCCGTGGAATGGGTACCATGCAATATGACTTCAAAGGGTCTTCATTTGCTCACCGAACCTCTCCAATCCTATCACTGCTGCGTTTATGCCCCTGTACACATGCTTGATTCTCTTTTCGAGACATAGCAATCCATAGGTTTTAAGATACTTACTAGTCAGGTACATTCTTAGGCGTTTAATATGCGGTGTTGAGTCCATTTCGTTGAGCAAGGAGTAGCTCTTGTCTATTCCATATTTGGCTTAAGGAACTTTATCTGTGCTCATTTCAATCTCTGGTTTTATGCAGCACCCCAACTCACCTTTCCCCTTAAGCAAGCATAAGTTGGTTTTCTAAATTTGAGACCCTGTTCTGTTCTGTAATTCAGTTCCTGTGTAGCCAAGTTTACATTCCATGTATTACTGATATCTTATGATGTTTCTTTTTCTGTGTGACTTATTTCAGTTAGAATCATCATACCTGAATCCACTCATTGTGCTGCTAAGGGCCTGATGACATAGATTTCATTGCTGAGTGATATTGCTTTGTAAGTAAATACCACAACTTCTTTATCCATTTTTCACTTTCTGCGATGTTGAACTTGTACTGTAAACGAGGTTCTTGTAAACAGAGCTGTTCCAAACTTTGGGGTGGCTGTGTCTTTTTGATTTTAATTTCCCTAAGCTATAGGACCATAAGTGGAAGTGCCCTAGGCTCTGTTGCTTTGTTTTTTAGATGTTTCAGGAAACACCATACACTTCTCCCGAGTGTCTGTTGGCAATTTACATCCCGCCCATCAGCATAACAAGGCTCCCAGTTCTCCATGGCCTGTCCTGCCTTTCTGGATTTTACACTTTTTTCAGATGGCCCTTTTGACCGGGGGGAAGTGAGACTTCATTGTAGTGCAGATTTCCTTTGCAAGCTTGCTTGGTTGGCCAAAAAGGGCGTATGCGTTTTTTCCTGAATATATTCAGGAAAAAACGCATACGCCCTTTATGGCCAAGTGCATCATTGTGGACGTTCTGCCTCTTTTCCTATGCTTTCAATGCAATTCCAGTCTACCTCCTGAAATCGGTTTCCTGCAATTCTGCCCCGCTTTCAAGTCCTCTTGGCAGCCTTACTTCAGTCTATTTTTGGACGATAGCTGTCATTTATAACTCTGCAGGTTTGTGAATTACAGTGCCCCTGAGCTCCTTTCTTCAACTCGCTTTCTTGTGAGCTGGCCGCAACACCGCAGGATGGCTTCAGGCCCTAATCTGGTTCCGGCACGGCACGCTGAGCCTTTGGTTAATTCCTCTTCCTGGTGGGAAATGAGAGTTAAATTTGCCCGTCCAGACACCTCCAGCTAGTCTCTCATTGGTTCTCGCTATTCCTGTTCATCTTCCGCAGAAATTGCAAACTGGGCCAAACAGGAGGTTAAAGGCGCTGACTCTCCAAGTGGGGAGAGTGTTAGTAAAGCGTCTGGAATGTTGCACCCGAGTACCAGGGGAGGAAAACTGAGACATATTTGAACACGTCTCCCGTTCACATGGTTGATCATACTGGGTTCCACATGCATGTTTTAGCTGAAGGAAGAATACCTAAAACCTGGGTAGTTGAAACCCGTGGAATGGGTACCATGCAATATGACTTCAAAGGGTCTTCATTTGCTCACCGAACCTCTCCAATCCTATCACTGCTGCGTTTATGCCCCTGTACACATGCTTGATTCTCTTTCGGAGACATAGCAATCCATAGGTTTTAAGATACTTACTAGTCAGGTACATTCTTAGGCGTTTAATATGCGGTGTTGAGTCCATTTCGTTGAGCAAGGAGTAGCTCTTGTCTATTCCATATTTGGCTTAAGGAACTTTATCTGTGCTCATTTCAATCTCTGGTTTTATGCAGCACCCCAACTCACCTTTACCCTTAAGCAAGCATAAGTTGGTTTTCTAAATTTGAGACCCTGTTCTGTTCTGTAATTCAGTTCCTGTGTAGCCAAGTTTACATTCCGTGTATTACTGATATCTTATGATGTTTCTTTTTCTGTGTGACTTATTTCAGTTAGAATCATCATACCTGAATCCACTCATTGTGCTGCTAAGGGCCTGATGACACAGATTTCATTGCTGAGTGATATTGCTTTGTAAGTAAATACCACAACTTCTTTATCCATTTTTCACTTTCTGCGATGTTGAACTTGTACTGTAAACGAGGTTCTTGTAAACAGAGGCGTCCCAACTTTGGGGTGGCTGTGTCTTTTGATTTTAATTTCCCTAAGCTATAGGACCATAAGTGGAAGTGCCCTAGGCTCTGTTGCTTTGTTTTTTAGATGTTTCAGGAAACACCATACACTTCTCCGAGTGTCTGTTGGCAATTTACATCCCGCCCATCAGCATAACAAGGCTCCCAGTTCTCCATGGCCTGTCCTGCCTTTCTGGATTTTACACTTTTTTCAGATGGCCCTTTTGACCGGGGGGAAGTGAGACTTCATTGTAGTGCAGATTTCCTTTGCAAGCTTGCTTGGTTGGCCAAAAAGGGCGTATGCGTTTTTTCCTGAATATATTCAGGAAAAAACGCATACGCCCTTTTTGGCCAAGTGCATCATTGTGGACGTTCTGCCTCTTTTCCTATGCTTTCAATGCAATTCCAGTCTACCTCCTGAAATCGGTTTCCTGCAATTCTGCCCCGCTTTCAAGTCCTCTTGGCAGCCTTACTTCAGTCTATTTTTGGACGATAGCTGTCATTTATAACTCTGCAGGTTTGTGAATTACAGTGCCCCTGAGCTCCTTTCTTCAACTCGCTTTCTTTTGAGCTGGCCGCAACACCGCAGGATGGCTTCAGGCCCTAATCTGGTTCCGGCACGGCACGCTGAGCCTTTGGTTATTCCTCTTCCTGGTGGGAAATGAGAGTTAAATTTGCCCGTCCAGACACCTCCAGCTAGCCTCTCATTGGTTCTCGCTATTCCTGTTCATCTTCCGCAGAAATTGCAAACTGGGCCAAACAGGAGGTTAAAGGCGCTGACTCTCCAAGTGGGGAGAGTGTTAGTAAAGCGTCTGGAATGTTGCACCCGAGTACCAGGGGAGGAAAACTGAGACATATTTGAACACGTCTCCCGTTCACATGGTTGATCATACTCTGGGTTCCACATGCATGTTTTAGCTGAAGGAAGAATACCTTAAACCTGGAGAGTTGAGACCCGTGGAATGGGTACCATGCAATATGACTTCAAAGGGTCTTCATTTGCTCACCGAACCTCTCCAATCCTATCACTGCTGCGTTTATGCCCCTGTACACATGCTTGATTCTCTTTCGGAGACATAGCAATCCATAGGTTTTAAGATACTTACTAGTCAGGTACATTCTTAGGCGTTTAATATGCGGTGTTGAGTCCATTTCGTTGAGCAAGGAGTAGCTCTTGTCTATTCCATATTTGGCTTAAGGAACTTTATCTGTGCTCATTTCAATCTCTGGTTTTATGCAGCACCCCAACTCACCTTTCCCCTATGGAAGCATAAGTTGGTTTTCTAAATTTGAGACCCTGTTCTGTTCTGTAATTGAGTTCCTGTGTAGCCAAGTTTACATTCCGTGTATTACTGATATCTTATGATGTTTCTTTTTCTGTGTGACTTATTTCAGTTAGAATCATCATACCTGAATCCACTCATTGTGCTGCTAAGGGCCTGATGACATAGATTTCATTGCTGAGTGATATTGCTTTGTAAGTAAATACCACAACTTTTTAATCCATTTTTCACTTTCTGCGATGTGAACTTGTACTGTAAACGAGGTTCTTGTAAACAGAGCGTTCCAAACTTTGGGGTGGCTGTGTCTTTTGATTTTAATTTCCCTAAGCTATAGGACCATAAGTGGAAGTGCCCTAGGCTCTGTTGCTTTGTTTTTTAGATGTTTCAGGAAACACCATACACTTCTCCCGAGTGTCTGTTGGCAATTTACATCCCGCCCATCAGCATAACAAGGCTCCATTTCTCCATGGCCTGGTCCTGCCTTTTGGATTTTACACTTTTTTCAGATGGCCCTTTTGACCGGGGGAAGTGAGACTTCATTGTAGTGCAGATTCCTTTGCAAGCTTGCTTGGTTGGCCAAAAAGGGCGTATGCGTTTTTTTGAATATATTCAGGAAAAAACGCATACGCCCTTTTGGCCAAGTGCATCATTGTGGGACGTTCTGCCTGCTTTT
>NW_022983467.1:0-3199 GCF_011762595.2 Tursiops truncatus | reverse complement strand
CCTATTTTGGACGATAGCTGTCATTTATAACTCTGCAGGTTTGTGAATTACAGTGCCCCTGAGCTCCTTTCTTCAACTCGCTTTCTTGTGACCTGGCCGCAACACCGCAGGATGGCTTCAGGCCCTAATCTGGTTCCGGCACGGCACGCTGAGCCTTTGGTTAATTCCTCTTCCTGGTGGGAAATGAGAGTTAAATTTGCCCGTCCAGACACCTCCAGCTAGTCTCTCATTGGTTCTCGCTATTCCTGTTCATCTTCCGCAGAAATTGCAAACTGGGCCAAACAGGAGGTTAAAGGGACTGACTCTCCAAGTGGGGAGAGTGTTAGTAAAGCGTCTGGAATGTTGCACCCGAGTACCAGGGAGGAAAACTGAGACATATTTGAACACGTCTCCCGATCACATGGTTGATCATACTCTAGGTTCCACATGCATGTTTTAGCTGAAGGAAGAATACCTTAAACCTGGAGAGTTGAGACCCGTGGAATGGGTACCATGCAATATGACTTCAAAGGGTCTTCATTTGCTCACCGAACCTCTCCAATCCTATCACTGCTGCGTTTATGCCCCTGTACACATGCTTGATTCTCTTTGGAGACATAGCAATCCATAGGTTTTAAGATACTTACTAGTCAGGTACATTCTTAGGCGTTTAATATGCGGTGTTGAGTCCATTTCGTTGAGCAAGGAGTAGCTCTTGTCTATTCCATATTTGGCTTAAGGAACTTTATCTGTGCTCATTTCAATCTCTGGTTTTATGCAGCACCCCAACTCACCTTTCCCCTTAAGCAAGCATAAGTTGGTTTTCTAAATTTGAGACCCTGTTCTGTTCTGTAATTCAGTTCCTGTGTAGCCAAGTTTACATTCCGTGTATTACTGATATCTTATGATGTTTCTTTTTCTGTGTGACTTATTTCAGTTAGAATCATCATACCTGAATCCACTCATTGTGCTGCTAAGGGCCTGATGACATAGATTTCATTGCTGAGTGATATTGCTTTGTAAGTAAATACCACAACTTCTTTATCCATTTTTCACTTTCTGCGATGTTGAACTTGTACTGTAAACGAGGTTCTTGTAAACAGAGCGTCCCAAACTTTGGGGTGGCTGTGTCTTTTTGATTTTAATTTCCCTAAGCTATAGGACCATAAGTGGAAGTGCCCTAGGCTCTGTTGCTTTGTTTTTTAGATGTTTCAGGAAACACCATACACTTCTCCCGAGTGTCTGTTGGCAATTTACATCCCGCCCATCAGCATAACAAGGCTCCCAGTTCTCCATGGCCTGTCCTGCCTTTCTGGATTTTACACATTTTTCAGATGGCCCTTTTGACCGGGGGAAGTGAGACTTCATTGTAGTGCAGATTTCCTTTGCAAGCTTGCTTGGTTGGCCAAAAAGGGCGTATGCGTTTTTTCCTGAATATATTCAGGAAAAAACGCATACGCCCTTTTTGGCCAAGTGCATCATTGTGGACGTTCTGCCTCTTTTCCTATGCTTTCAATGCAATTCCAGTCTACCTCCTGAAATCGGTTTCCTGCAATTCTGCCCCGCTTTCAAGTCCTCTTGGCAGCCTTACTTCAGTCTATTTTTGGACGATAGCTGTTATAAATGACAGCTATCGTCCAAAAATAGACTGAAGTAAGGCTGCCAAGAGGACTTGAAAGCGGGGCAGAATTGCAGGAAACCGATTTCAGGAGGTAGACTGGAATTGCATTGAAAGCATAGGAAAAGAGGCAGAACGTCCACAATGATGCACTTGGCCAAAAAGGGCGTATGCGTTTTTTCCTGAATATATTCAGGAAAAAACGCATACGCCCTTTTTGGCCAACCAAGCAAGCTTGCAAAGGAAATCTGCACTACAATGAAGTCTCACTTCCCCCCGGTCAAAAGGGCCATCTGAAAAAAGTGTAAAATCCAGAAAGGCAGGACAGGCCATGGAGAACTGGGAGCCTTGTTATGCTGATGGGCGGGATGTAAATTGCCAACAGACACTCGGGAGAAGTGTATGGTGTTTCCTGAAACATCTAAAAAACAAAGCAACAGAGCCTAGGGCACTGCCACTTATGGTCCTATAGCTTAGGGAAATTAAAATCAAAAAGACACAGCCACCCCAAAGTTTGGACGGCTCTGTTTACAAGAACCTCGTTTACAGTACAAGTTCAACATCGCAGAAAGTGAAAAATGGATAAAGAAGTTGTGGTATTTACTTACAAAGCAATATCACTCAGCAATGAAATCTATGTCATCAGGCCCTTAGCAGCACAATGAGTGGATTCAGGTATGATGATTCTAACTGAAATAAGTCACACAGAAAAAGAAACATCATAAGATATCAGTAATACACGGAATGTAAACTTGGCTACACAGGAACTGAATTACAGAACAGAACAGGGTCTCAAATTTAGAAAACCAACTTATGCTTGCTTAAGGGGAAAGGTGAGTTGGGGTGCTGCATAAAACCAGAGATTGAAATGAGCACAGATAAAGTTCCTTAAGCCAAATATGGAATAGACAAGAGCTACTCCTTGCTCAACGAAATGGACTCAACACCGCATATTAAACGCCTAAGAATGTACCTGACTAGTAAGTATCTTAAAACCTATGGATTGCTATGTCTCCGAAAGAGAATCAAGCATGTGTACAGGGGCATAAACGCAGCAGTGATAGGATTGGAGAGGTTCGGTGAGCAAATGAAGACCCTTTGAAGTCATATTGCATGGTACCCATTCCACGGGTCTCAACTCTCCAGGTTTAAGGTATTCTTCCTTCAGCTAAAACATGCATGTGGAACCTAGAGTATGATCAACCATGTGATCGGGAGACGTGTTCAAATATGTCTCAGTTTTCATACCTGGTACTCGGGTGCAACATTCCAGACGCTTTACTAACACTCTCCCCACTTGGAGAGTCAGTCCCTTTAACCTCCTGTTTGGCCCAGTTTGCAATTTCTGCGGAAGATGAACAGGAATAGCGAGAACCAATGAGAGACTAGCTGGAGGTGTCTGGACGGGCAAATTTAACTCTCATTTCCCACCAGGAAGAGGAATAACCAAAGGCTCAGCGTGCCGTGCCGGAACCAGATTAGGGCCTGAAGCCATCCTGCGGTGTTGCGGCCAGGTCACAAGAAAGCGAGTTGAAGAAAGGAGCTCAGGGGCACTGTAATTCACAAACCTGCAGAGTTATAAATGACAGCTATCGTCCAAAA
>NW_022983466.1:0-141337 GCF_011762595.2 Tursiops truncatus | reverse complement strand
AAGGGGCATAAACGCAGCAGTGATAGGATTGGAGAGGTTCGGTGAGCAAATGAAGACCCTTTGAAGTCATATTGCATGGTACCCATTCCACGGGTTCTCAACTACTCCAGGTTTAAGGTATTCTTCCTTCAGCTAAAACATGCATGTGGAACCCAGAGTATGATCAACCATGTGATCGGGAGACGTGTTCAAATATGTCTCAGTTTTCCTCCCCTGGTACTCGGGTGCAACATTCCAGACGCTTTACTAACACTCTCCCCGACTTGGAGAGTCAGTCCCTTTAACCTCCTGTTTGGCCCAGTTTGCAATTTCTGCGGAAGATGAACAGGAATAGCGAGAACCAATGAGAGGACTAGCTGGAGGTGTCTGGACGGGCAAATTTAACTCTCATTTCCCACCAGGAAGAGGAATTAACCAAAGGCTCAGCGTGCCGTGCCGGAACCAGATTAGGGCCTGAAGCCATCCTGCGGTGTTGCGGCCAGGTCACAAGAAAGCGAGTTGAAGAAAGGAGCTCAGGGGCACTGTAATTCACAAACCTGCAGAGTTATAAATGACAGCTATCGTCCAAAAATAGACTGAAGTAAGGCTGCCAAGAGGACTTGAAAGCGGGGCAGAATTGCAGGAAACCGATTTCAGGAGGTAGACTGGAATTGCATTGAAAGCATAGGAAAAGAGGCAGAACGTCCACAATGATGCACTTGGCCAAAAAGGGCGTATGCGTTTTTTCCTGAATATATTCAGGAAAAAACGCATACGCCCTTTTTGGCCAACCAAGCAAGCTTGCAAAGGAAATCTGCACTACAATGAAGTCTCACTTCCCCCCGGTCAAAAGGGCCATCTGAAAAAAGTGTAAAATCCAGAAAGGCAGGACAGGCCATGGAGAACTGGGAGCCTTGTTATGCTGATGGGCGGGATGTAAATTGCCAACAGACACTCGGGAGAAGTGTATGGTGTTTCCTGAAACATCTAAAAAACAAAGCAACAGAGCCTAGGGCACTTCCACTTATGGTCCTATAGCTTAGGGAAATTAAAATCAAAAAGACACAGCCACCCCAAAGTTTGGGACGCCTCTGTTTACAAGAACCTCGTTTACAGTACAAGTTCAATATCACAGAAAGTGAAAAATGGATAAAGAACTTGTGGTACTTACGTACAATGCAGTATCACTCAGCAATGAAATCTATGTCATCAGGCCCGTAGCAGCATAATGAGTGGATTCAGGTACGATGATTCTAACTGAAATAAGTCACACAGAAAAAGAAACATCATAAGATATCACTAATACACGGAATGTAAACTTGGCTACACAGGAACTGAATTCCAAAACAGAACAGGGTCTCAAATTTAGAAAACCAACTTATGCTTGCTTAAGGGGAAAGGTGAGTTGGGGTGCTGCATAAAACCAGAGATTGAAATGAGCACAGATAAAGTTCCTTAAGCCAAATATGGAATAGACAAGAGCTACTCCTTGCTCAACGAAATGGACTCAACACCGCATATTAAACGCCTAAGAATGTACCTGACTAGTAAGTATCTTAAAACCTATGGATTGCTATGTCTCCGAAAGAGAATCAAGCATGTGTACAGGGGCATAAACGCAGCAGTGATAGGATTGGAGAGGTTCGGTGAGCAAATGAAGACCCTTTGAAGTCATATTGCATGGTACCCATTCCACGGGTTTCAACTACCCAGGTTTAAGGTATTCTTCCTTCAGCTAAAACATGCATGTGGAACCCAGAGTATGATCAACCATGTGATCGGGAGACGTGTTCAAATATGTCTCAGTTTTCCTCCCCTGGTACTCGGGTGCAACATTCCAGACGCTTTACTAACACTCTCCCGACTTGGAGAGTCAGTCCCTTTAACCTCCTGTTTGGCCCAGTTTGCAATTTCTGCGGAAGATGAACAGGAATAGCGAGAACCAATGAGAGACTAGCTGGAGGTGTCTGGACGGGCAAATTTAACTCTCATTTCCCACCAGGAAGAGGAATTAACCAAAGGCTCAGCGTGCCGTGCCGGAACCAGATTAGGGCCTGAAGCCATCCTGCGGTGTTGCGGCCAGCTCACAAGAAAGCGAGTTGAAGAAAGGAGCTCAGGGGCACTGTAATTCACAAACCTGCAGAGTTATAAATGACAGCTATCGTCCAAAAATAGACTGAAGTAAGGCTGCCAAGAGGACTTGAAAGCGGGGCAGAATTGCAGGAAACCGATTTCAGGAGGTAGACTGGAATTGCATTGAAAGCATAGGAAAAGAGGCAGAACGTCCACAATGATGCACTTGGCCAAAAAGGGCGTATGCGTTTTTTCCTGAATATATTCAGGAAAAAACGCATACGCCCTTTTTGGCCAACCAAGCAAGCTTGCAAAGGAAATCTGCACTACAATGAAGTCTCACTTCCCCCCGGTCAAAAGGGCCATCTGAAAAAAGTGTAAAATCCAGAAAGGCAGGACAGGCCATGGAGAACTGGGAGCCTTGTTATGCTGATGGGCGGGATGTAAATTGCCAACAGACACTCGGGAGAAGTGTATGGTGTTTCCTGAAACATCTAAAAAACAAAGCAACAGAGCCTAGGGCACTTCCACTTATGGTCCTATAGCTTAGGGAAATTAAAATCAAAAAGACACAGCCACCCCAAAGTTTGGGACGCCTCTGTTTACAAGAACCTCGTTTACAGTACAAGTTCAACATCGCAGAAAGTGAAAAATGGATAAAGAACTTGTGGTACTTACGTACAATGCAGTATCACTCAGCAATGAAATCTATGTCATCAGGCCCGTAGCAGCATAATGAGTGGATTCAGGTACGATGATTCTAACTGAAATAAGTCACACAGAAAAAGAAACATCATAAGATATCAGTAATACACGGAATGTAAACTTGGCTACACAGGAACTGAATTACAGAACAGAACAGGGTCTCAAATTTAGAAAACCAACTTATGCTTGCTTAAGGGGAAAGGTGAGTTGGGGTGCTGCATAAAACCAGAGATTGAAATGAGCACAGATAAAGTTCCTTAAGCCAAATATGGAATAGACAAGAGCTACTCCTTGCTCAACGAAATGGACTCAACACCGCATATTAAACGCCTAAGAATGTACCTGACTAGTAAGTATCTTAAAACCTATGGATTGCTATGTCTCCGAAAGAGAATCAAGCATGTGTACAGGGGCATAAACGCAGCAGTGATAGGATTGGAGAGGTTCGGTGAGCAAATGAAGACCCTTTGAAGTCATATTGCATGGTACCCATTCCACGGGTCTTCAACTACTCCAGGTTTAAGGTATTCTTCCTTCAGCTAAAACATGCATGTGGAACCCAGAGTATGATCAACCATGTGAATCGGGAGACGTGTTCAAATATGTCTCAGTTTTCCTCCCCTGGTACTCGGGTGCAACATTCCAGACGCTTTACTAACACTCTCCCGACTTGGAGAGTCAGTCCCTTTAACCTCCTGTTTGGCCCAGTTTGCAATTTCTGCGGAAGATGAACAGGAATAGCGAGAACCAATGAGAGACTAGCTGGAGGTGTCTGGACGGGCAAATTTAACTCTCATTTCCCACCAGGAAGAGGAATTAACCAAAGGCTCAGCGTGCCGTGCCGGAACCAGATTAGGGCCTGAAGCCATCCTGCGGTGTTGCGGCCAGGTCACAAGAAAGCGAGTTGAAGAAAGGAGCTCAGGGGCACTGTAATTCACAAACCTGCAGAGTTATAAATGACAGCTATCGTCCAAAAATAGACTGAAGTAAGGCTGCCAAGAGGACTTGAAAGCGGGGCAGAATTGCAGGAAACCGATTTCAGGAGGTAGACTGGAATTGCATTGAAAGCATAGGAAAAGAGGCAGAACGTCCACAATGATGCACTTGGCCAAAAAGGGCGTATGCGTTTTTTCCTGAATATATTCAGGAAAAAACGCATACGCCCTTTTTGGCCAACCAAGCAAGCTTGCAAAGGAAATCTGCACTACAATGAAGTCTCACTTCCCCCCGGTCAAAAGGGCCATCTGAAAAAAGTGTAAAATCCAGAAAGGCAGGACAGGCCATGGAGAACTGGGAGCCTTGTTATGCTGATGGGCGGGATGTAAATTGCCAACAGACACTCGGGAGAAGTGTATGGTGTTTCCTGAAACATCTAAAAAACAAAGCAACAGAGCCTAGGGCACTTCCACTTATGGTCCTATAGCTTAGGGAAATTAAAATCAAAAAGACACAGCCACCCCAAAGTTTGGGACGCCTCTGTTTACAAGAACCTCGTTTACAGTACAAGTTCAACATCGCAGAAAGTGAAAAATGGATAAAGAAGTTGTGGTACTTACTTACAAATGCAGTATCACTCAGCAATGAAATCTATGTCATCAGGCCCTTAGCAGCACAATGAGTGGATTTAGGTATGATGATTCTAACTGAAATAAGTCACACAGAAAAAGAAACATCATAAGATATCAGTAATACACGGAATGTAAACTTGGCTACACAGGAACTGAATTACAGAACAGAACAGGGTCTCAAATTTAGAAAACCAACTTATGCTTGCTTAAGGGGAAAGGTGAGTTGGGGTGCTGCATAAAACCAGAGATTGAAATGAGCACAGATAAAGTTCCTTAAGCCAAATATGGAATAGACAAGAGCTACTCCTTGCTCAACGAAATGGACTCAACACCGCATATTAAACGCCTAAGAATGTACCTGACTAGTAAGTATCTTAAAACCTATGGATTGCTATGTCTCCGAAAGAGAATCAAGCATGTGTACAGGGGCATAAACGCAGCAGTGATAGGATTGGAGAGGTTCGGTGAGCAAATGAAGACCCTTTGAAGTCATATTGCATGGTACCCATTCCACGGGCTTCAACTACCCAGGTTTAAGGTATTCTTCCTTCAGCTAAAACATGCATGTGGAACCCAGAGTATGATCAACCATGTGATCGGGAGACGTGTTCAAATATGTCTCAGTTTTCGTACCCTGGTACTCGGGTGCAACATTCCAGACGCTTTACTAACACTCTCCCTGACTTGGAGAGTCAGTCCCTTTAACCTCCTGTTTGGCCCAGTTTGCAATTTCTGCGGAAGATGAACAGGAATAGCGAGAACCAATGAGAGACTAGCTGGAGGTGTCTGGACGGGCAAATTTAACTCTCATTTCCCACCAGGAAGAGGAATTAACCAAAGGCTCAGCGTGCCGTGCCGGAACCAGATTAGGGCCTGAAGCCATCCTGCGGTGTTGCGGCCAGCTCACAAGAAAGCGAGTTGAAGAAAGGAGCTCAGGGGCACTGTAATTCACAAACCTGCAGAGTTATAAATGACAGCTATCGTCCAAAAATAGACTGAAGTAAGGCTGCCAAGAGGACTTGAAAGCGGGGCAGAATTGCAGGAAACCGATTTCAGGAGGTAGACTGGAATTGCATTGAAAGCATAGGAAAAGAGGCAGAACGTCCACAATGATGCACTTGGCCAAAAAGGGCGTATGCGTTTTTTCCTGAATATATTCAGGAAAAAACGCATACGCCCTTTTTGGCCAACCAAGCAAGCTTGCAAAGGAAATCTGCACTACAATGAAGTCTCACTTCCCCCCGGTCAAAAGGGCCATCTGAAAAAAGTGTAAAATCCAGAAAGGCAGGACAGGCCATGGAGAACTGGGAGCCTTGTTATGCTGATGGGCGGGATGTAAATTGCCAACAGACACTCGGGAGAAGTGTATGGTGTTTCCTGAAACATCTAAAAAACAAAGCAACAGAGCCTAGGGCACTTCCACTTATGGTCCTATAGCTTAGGGAAATTAAAATCAAAAAGACACAGCCACCCCAAAGTTTGGGACGCCTCTGTTTACAAGAACCTCGTTTACAGTACAAGTTCAACATAGCAGAAAGTGAAAAATGGATAAAGAACTTGTGGTACTTACGTACAATGCAGTATCACTCAGCAATGAAATCTATGTCATCAGGCCCTTAGCAGCATAATGAGTGGATTCAGGTACGATGATTCTAACTGAAATAAGTCACACAGAAAAAGAAACATCATAAGATATCAGTAATACACGGAATGTAAACTTGGCTACACAGGAACTGAATTACAGAACAGAACAGGGTCTCAAATTTAGAAAACCAACTTATGCTTGCTTAAGGGGAAAGGTGAGTTGGGGTGCTGCATAAAACCAGAGATTGAAATGAGCACAGATAAAGTTCCTTAAGCCAAATATGGAATAGACAAGAGCTACTCCTTGCTCAACGAAATGGACTCAACACCGCATATTAAACGCCTAAGAATGTACCTGACTAGTAAGTATCTTAAAACCTATGGATTGCTATGTCTCCGAAAGAGAATCAAGCATGTGTACAGGGGCATAAACGCAGCAGTGATAGGATTGGAGAGGTTCGGTGAGCAAATGAAGACCCTTTGAAGTCATATTGCATGGTACCCATTCCACGGGTCTTAAACTACTCCAGGTTTAAGGTATTCTTCCTTCAGCTAAAACATGCATGTGGAACCCAGAGTATGATCAACCATGTGATCGGGAGACGTGTTCAAATATGTCTCAGTTTTCCTCCCCTGGTACTCGGGTGCAACATTCCAGACGCTTTACTAACACTCTCCCCACTTGGAGAGTCAGTCGCCTTTAACCTCCTGTTTGGCCCAGTTTGCAATTTCTGCGGAAGATGAACAGGAATAGCGAGAACCAATGAGAGACTAGCTGGAGGTGTCTGGACGGGCAAATTTAACTCTCATTTCCCACCAGGAAGAGGAATTAACCAAAGGCTCAGCGTGCCGTGCCGGAACCAGATTAGGGCCTGAAGCCATCCTGCGGTGTTGCGGCCAGCTCACAAGAAAGCGAGTTGAAGAAAGGAGCTCAGGGGCACTGTAATTCACAAACCTGCAGAGTTATAAATGACAGCTATCGTCCAAAAATAGACTGAAGTAAGGCTGCCAAGAGGACTTGAAAGCGGGGCAGAATTGCAGGAAACCGATTTCAGGAGGTAGACTGGAATTGCATTGAAAGCATAGGAAAAGAGGCAGAACGTCCACAATGATGCACTTGGCCAAAAAGGGCGTATGCGTTTTTTCCTGAATATATTCAGGAAAAAACGCATACGCCCTTTTTGGCCAACCAAGCAAGCTTGCAAAGGAAATCTGCACTACAATGAAGTCTCACTTCCCCCCGGTCAAAAGGGCCATCTGAAAAAAGTGTAAAATCCAGAAAGGCAGGACAGGCCATGGAGAACTGGGAGCCTTGTTATGCTGATGGGCGGGATGTAAATTGCCAACAGACCACTCGGGAGAAGTGTATGGTGTTTCCTGAAACATCTAAAAAACAAAGCAACAGAGCCTAGGGCACTTCCACTTATGGTCCTATAGCTTAGGGAAATTAAAATCAAAAAGACACAGCCACCCCAAAGTTTGGAACGGCTCTGTTTACAAGAACCTCGTTTACAGTACAAGTTCAACATCGCAGAAAGTGAAAAATGGATAAAGAAGTTGTGGTATTTACTTACAAAGCAATATCACTCAGCAATGAAATCTATGTCATCAGGCCCTTAGCAGCACAATGAGTGGATTCAGGTATGATGATTCTAACTGAAATAAGTCACACAGAAAAAGAAACATCATAAGATATCAGTAATACACGGAATGTAAACTTGGCTACACAGGAACTGAATTACAGAACAGAACAGGGTCTCAAATTTAGAAAACCAACTTATGCTTGCTTAAGGGGAAAGGTGAGTTGGGGTGCTGCATAAAACCAGAGATTGAAATGAGCACAGATAAAGTTCCTTAAGCCAAATATGGAATAGACAAGAGCTACTCCTTGCTCAACGAAATGGACTCAACACCGCATATTAAACGCCTAAGAATGTACCTGACTAGTAAGTATCTTAAAACCTATGGATTGCTATGTCTCCGAAAGAGAATCAAGCATGTGTACAGGGGCATAAACGCAGCAGTGATAGGATTGGAGAGGTTCGGTGAGCAAATGAAGACCCTTTGAAGTCATATTGCATGGTACCCATTACACGGGTCTCAACTATCCAGGTTTAAGGTATTCTTCCTTCAGCTAAAACATGCATGTGGAACCCAGAGTATGATCAACCATGTGAACGGGAGACGTGTTCAAATATGTCTCAGTTTTCCTCCCCTGGTACTCGGGTGCAACATTCCAGACGCTTTACTAACACTCTCCCCACTTGGAGAGTCAGTCCCTTTAACCTCCTGTTTGGCCCAGTTTGCAATTTCTGCGGAAGATGAACAGGAATAGCGAGAACCAATGAGAGACTAGCTGGAGGTGTCTGGACGGGCAAATTTAACTCTCATTTCCCACCAGGAAGAGGAATTAACCAAAGGCTCAGCGTGCCATGCCGGAACCAGATTAGGGCCTGAAGCCATCCTGCGGTGTTGCGGCCAGCTCACAAGAAAGCGAGTTGAAGAAAGGAGCTCAGGGGCACTGTAATTCACAAACCTGCAGAGTTATAAATGACAGCTATCGTCCAAAAATAGACTGAAGTAAGGCTGCCAAGAGGACTTGAAAGCGGGGCAGAATTGCAGGAAACCGATTTCAGGAGGTAGACTGGAATTGCATTGAAAGCATAGGAAAAGAGGCAGAACGTCCACAATGATGCACTTGGCCAAAAAGGGCGTATGCGTTTTTTCCTGAATATATTCAGGAAAAAACGCATACGCCCTTTTTGGCCAACCAAGCAAGCTTGCAAAGGAAATCTGCACTACAATGAAGTCTCACTTCCCCCCGGTCAAAAGGGCCATCTGAAAAAAGTGTAAAATCCAGAAAGGCAGGACAGGCCATGGAGAACTGGGAGCCTTGTTATGCTGATGGGCGGGATGTAAATTGCCAACAGACACTCGGGAGAAGTGTATGGTGTTTCCTGAAACATCTAAAAAACAAAGCAACAGAGCCTAGGGCACTTCCACTTATGGTCCTATAGCTTAGGGAAATTAAAATCAAAAAGACACAGCCACCCCAAAGTTTGGACGGCCTCTGTTTACAAGAACCTCGTTTACAGTACAAGTTCAACATCGCAGAAAGTGAAAAATGGATAAAGAAGTTGTGGTATTTACTTACAAAGCAATATCACTCAGCAATGAAATCTATGTCATCAGGCCCTTAGCAGCACAATGAGTGGATTCAGGTATGATGATTCTAACTGAAATAAGTCACACAGAAAAAGAAACATCATAAGATATCAGTAATACACGGAATGTAAACTTGGCTACACAGGAACTGAATTACAGAACAGAACAGGGTCTCAAATTTAGAAAACCAACTTATGCTTGCTTAAGGGGAAAGGTGAGTTGGGGTGCTGCATAAAACCAGAGATTGAAATGAGCACAGATAAAGTTCCTTAAGCCAAATATGGAATAGACAAGAGCTACTCCTTGCTCAACGAAATGGACTCAACACCGCATATTAAACGCCTAAGAATGTACCTGACTAGTAAGTATCTTAAAACCTATGGATTGCTATGTCTCCGAAAGAGAATCAAGCATGTGTACAGGGGCATAAACGCAGCAGTGATAGGATTGGAGAGGTTCGGTGAGCAAATGAAGACCCTTTGAAGTCATATTGCATGGTACCCATTCCACGGGTTTCAACTACCCAGGTTTAAGGTATTCTTCCTTCAGCTAAAACATGCATGTGGAACCCTAGAGTATGATCAACCATGTGATCGGGAGACGTGTTCAAATATGTCTCAGTTTTCCTACCCTGGTACTCGGGTGCAACATTCCAGACGCTTTACTAACACTCTCCCCACTTGGAGAGTCAGTCCCTTTAACCTCCTGTTTGGCCCAGTTTGCAATTTCTGCGGAAGATGAACAGGAATAGCGAGGACCAATGAGAGGCTTGCTGGAGGTGTCTGGACGGGCAAATTTAACTCTCATTTCCCACCAGGAAGAGGAAATTAACCAAAGGCTCAGCAGTAGCCGTGCCGGAACCAGATTAGGGCCTGAAGCCATCCTGCGGTGTTGCGGCCAGCTCACAAGAAAGCGAGTTGAAGAAAGGGAGCTCAGGGGCACTGTAATTCACAAACCTGCAGAGTTATAAAATGACAGCTATCGTCCAAAATAGACTGAAGTAAGGCTGCCAAGAGGACTTGAAAGCGGGGCAGAATTGCAGGAAACCGATTTCAGGAGGTAGACTGGAATTGCATTGAAAGCATAGGAAAAGAGGCAGAACGTCCACAATGATGCACTTGGCCAAAAAGGGCGTATGCGTTTTTTTCCTGAATATATTCAGGAAAAAACGCATACGCCCTTTTTGGCCAACCAGCAAGCTTGCAAAGGAAAATCTGCACTACAATGAAGTCTCACTTCCCCCCGGTCAAAAAGGGCCATCTGAAAAAAGTGTAAAAATCCAGAAAGGCAGGACAGGCCATGGAGAACTGGGAGCCTTGTTATGCTGATGGGCGGGATGTAAATTGCCAACAGACCACTCGGGAGAAGTGTATGGTGTTTCCTGAAACATCTAAAAAACAAAGCAACAGAGCCTAGGGCACTTCCACTTATGGTCCTATAGCTTAGGGAAATTAAAATCAAAAAGACACAGCCACCCCAAAGTTTGGGAACGCTCTGTTTACAAGAACCTCGTTTACAGTACAAGTTCAATATCAGCAGAAAGTGAAAATGGATAAAGAAGTTGTGGTATTTACGTACAAATGCAGTATCACTCAGCAATGAAATCTAGTGTCATCAGGCCCTTAGCAGCACAATGAGTGGATTCAGGTATGATGATTCTAACTGAAATAAGTCACACAGAAAAAGAAACATCATAAGATATCAGTAATACACGGAATGTAAACTTGGCTACACAGGAACTGAATTACAGAACAGAACAGGGTCTCAAATTTAGAAAACCAACTTATGCTTGCTTAAGGGGAAAGGTGAGTTGGGGTGCTGCATAAAACCAGAGATTGAAATGAGCACAGATAAAGTTCCTTAAGCCAAATATGGAATAGACAAGAGCTACTCCTTGCTCAACGAAATGGACTCAACACCGCCATATTAAACGCCTAAGAATGTACCTGACTAGTAAGTATCTTAAAAACCTATGGATTGCTATGTCTCCGAAAGAGAATCAAGAGTGTGTACAGGGGCATAAACGCAGCAGTGATAGGATTGGAGAGGTTCGGTGAGCAAATGAAGACCCTTTGAAGTCATATTGCATGGTACCCATTACACGGGTTCCAACTACCCAGGTTTAAGGTATTCTTCCTTCAGCTAAAACATGCATGTGGAACCCAGAGTATGATCAACCAGTGTGAACGGGAGACGTGTTCAAATATGTCTCAGTTTTCCTCCCCTGGTACTCGGGTGCAACATTCCAGACGCTTTACTAACACTCTCCCGACTTGGAGAGTCAGTCCCTTTAACCTCCTGTTTGGCCCAGTTTGCAATTTCTGCGGAAGATGAACAGGAATAGCGAGAACCAATGAGAGACTAGCTGGAGGTGTCTGGACGGGCAAATTTAACTCTCATTTCCCACCAGGAAGAGGAATTAACCAAAGGCTCAGCGTGCCGTGCCGGAACCAGATTAGGGCCTGAAGCCATCCTGCGGTGTTGCGGCCAGCTCACAAGAAAGCGAGTTGAAGAAAGGAGCTCAGGGGCACTGTAATTCACAAACCTGCAGAGTTATAAATGACAGCTATCGTCCAAAAATATACTGAAGTAAGGCTGCCAAGAGGACTTGAAAGCGGGGCAGAATTGCAGGAAACCGATTTCAGGAGGTAGACTGGAATTGCATTGAAAGCATAGGAAAAGAGGCAGAACGTCCACAATGATGCACTTGGCCAAAAAGGGCGTATGCGTTTTTTCCTGAATATATTCAGGAAAAAACGCATACGCCCTTTTTGGCCAACCAAGCAAGCTTGCAAAGGAAATCTGCACTACAATGAAGTCTCACTTCCCCCCGGTCAAAAGGGCCATCTGAAAAAAGTGTAAAATCCAGAAAGGCAGGACAGGCCATGGAGAACTGGGAGCCTTGTTATGCTGATGGGCGGGATGTAAATTGCCAACAGACACTCGGGAGAAGTGTATGGTGTTTCCTGAAACATCTAAAAAAACAAAGCAACAGAGCCTAGGGCACTTCCACTTATGGTCCTATAGCTTAGGGAAATTAAAATCAAAAAGACACAGCCACCCCAAAGTTTGGGACGCCTCTGTTTACAAGAACCTCGTTTACAGTACAAGTTCAATATCACAGAAAGTGAAAAATGGATAAAGAACTTGTGGTACTTACTGTACAATGCAGTATCACTCAGCAATGAAATCTATGTCATCAGGCCCGTAGCAGCATAATGAGTGGATTCAGGTAGGATGATTCTAACTGAAATAAGTCACACAGAAAAAGAAACATCATAAGATATCAGTAATACACGGAATGTAAACTTGGCTACACAGGAACTGAATTACAAAACAGAACAGGGTCTCAAATTTAGAAAACCAACTTATGCTTGCTTAAGGGGAAAGGTGAGTTGGGTGCTGCATAAAACCAGAGATTGAAATGAGCACAGATAAAGTTCCTTAAGCCAAATATGGAATAGACAAGAGCTACTCCTTGCTCAACGAAATGGACTCAACACCCCATATTAAACGCCTAAGAATGTACCTGACTAGTAAGTATCTTAAAACCTATGGATTGCTATGTCTCCGAAAAGAGAATCAAGCGATGTGTACAGGGGCATAAACGCAGCAGTGATAGGATTGGAGAGGTTCGGTGAGCAAATGAAGACCCTTTGAAGTCATATTGCATGGTACCCATTCCACGGGTTCAACTACTCCAGGTTTAAGGTATTCTTCCTTCAGCTAAAACATGCATGTGGAACCCAGAGTATGATCAACCATGTGATCGGGAGACGTGTTCAAATATGTCTCAGTTTTCGTCCCCTGGTACTCGGGTGCAACATTCCAGACGCTTTACTAACACTCTCCCCACTTGGAGAGTCAGCGCCTTTAACCTCCTGTTTGGCCCAGTTTGCAATTTCTGCGGAAGATGAACAGGAATAGGCGAGAACCAATGAGAGACTAGCTGGAGGTGTCTGGACGGGCAAATTTAACTCTCATTTCCCACCAGGAAGAGGAATAACCAAAGGCTCAGCGTGCCGTGCCGGAACCAGATTAGGGCCTGAAGCCATCCTGCGGTGTTGCGGCCAGGTCACAAGAAAGCGAGTTGAAGAAAGGAGCTCAGGGGCACTGTAATTCACAAACCTGCAGAGTTATAAATGACAGCTATCGTCCAAAAATATACTGAAGTAAGGCTGCCAAGAGGACTTGAAAGCGGGGCAGAATTGCAGGAAACCGATTTCAGGAGGTAGACTGGAATTGCATTGAAAGCATAGGAAAAGAGGCAGAACGTCCACAATGATGCACTTGGCCAAAAAGGGCGTATGCGTTTTTTCCTGAATATATTCAGGAAAAAACGCATACGCCCTTTTTGGCCAACCAAGCAAGCTTGCAAAGGAAATCTGCACTACAATGAAGTCTCACTTCCCCCCGGTCAAAAGGGCCATCTGAAAAAAGTGTAAAATCCAGAAAGGCAGGACAGGCCATGGAGAACTGGGAGCCTTGTTATGCTGATGGGCGGGATGTAAATTGCCAACAGACACTCGGAGAAGTGTATGGTGTTTCCTGAAACATCTAAAAAACAAAGCAACAGAGCCTAGGGCACTTCCACTTATGGTCCTATAGCTTAGGGAAATTAAAATCAAAAAGACACAGCCACCCAAAGTTTGGGACGCCTCTGTTTACAAGAACCTCGTTTACCGTACAAGTTCAATATCACAGAAAGTGAAAAATGGATAAAGAACTTGTGGTACTTACGTACAATGCAGTATCACTCAGCAATGAAATCTATGTCATCAGGCCCGTAGCAGCATAATGAGTGGATTCAGGTACGATGATTCTAACTGAAATAAGTCACACAGAAAAAGAAACATCATAAGATATCACTAATACACGGAATGTAAACTTGGCTACACAGGAACTGAATTCCAAAACAGAACAGGGTCTCAAATTTAGAAAACCAACTTATGCTTGCTTAAGGGGAAAGGTGAGTTGGGGTGCTGCATAAAACCAGAGATTGAAATGAGCACAGATAAAGTTCCTTAAGCCAAATATGGAATAGACAAGAGCTACTCCTTGCTCAACGAAATGGACTCAACACCCCATATTAAACGCCTAAGAATGTACCTGACTAGTAAGTATCTTAAAACCTATGGATTGCTATGTCTCCGAAAGAGAATCAAGCGTGTGTACAGGGGCATAAACGCAGCAGTGATAGGATTGGAGAGGTTCGGTGAGCAAATGAAGACCCTTTGAAGTCATATTGCATGGTACCCATTACACGGGTCTCAACTCTCCAGGTTTAAGGTATTCTTCCTTCAGCTAAAACATGCATGTGGAACCCAGAGTATGATCAACCGTGTGATCGGGAGACGTGTTCAAATATGTCTCAGTTTTCCTCCCTGGTACTCGGGTGCAACATTCCAGACGCTTTACTAACACTCTCCCGACTTGGAGAGTCAGTCCCTTTAACCTCCTGTTTGGCCCAGTTTGCAATTTCTGCGGAAGATGAACAGGAATAGGGAGAACCAATGAGAGACTAGCTGGAGGTGTCTGGACGGGCAAATTTAACTCTCATTTCCCACCAGGAAGAGGAATTAACCAAAGGCTCAGCGTGCCGTGCCGGAACCAGATTAGGGCCTGAAGCCATCCTGCGGTGTTGCGGCCAGCTCACAAGAAAGCGAGTTGAAGAAAGGAGCTCAGGGGTACTGTAATTCACAAACCTGCAGAGTTATAAATGACAGCTATCGTCCAAAAATATACTGAAGTAAGGCTGCCAAGAGGACTTGAAAGCGGGGCAGAATTGCAGGATACCGATTTCAGGAGGTAGACTGGAATTGCATTGAAAGCATAGGAAAAGAGGCAGAACGTCCACAATGATGCACTTGGCCAAAAAGGGCGTATGCGTTTTTTCCTGAATATATTCAGGAAAAAACGCATACGCCCTTTTTGGCCAACCAAGCAAGCTTGCAAAGGAAATCTGCACTACAATGAAGTCTCACTTCCCCCCGGTCAAAAGGGCCATCTGAAAAAAGTGTAAAATCCAGAAAGGCAGGACAGGCCATGGAGAACTGGGAGCCTTGTTATGCTGATGGGCGGGATGTAAATTGCCAACAGACACTCGGGAGAAGTGTATGGTGTTTCCTGAAACATCTAAAAAACAAAGCAACAGAGCCTAGGGCACTTCCACTTATGGTCCTATAGCTTAGGGAAATTAATATCAAAAAGACACAGCAACCCCAAAATTTGGGACGGCTCTTTTTACAGGAATCTCTTCTAGCGGCACAAGTTAAATATCCCAGAGAGCAAATAATGGATAAGAAGTTGCGGTACTTATGTACAACAGAATACCACTCAGCAATGAAATCTATGTCACCAGGCCCGTACCAGCATAATGAGTGGATTGAGGCACGATGATTCTAAGTGAAATAAGTCACACAGAAAAAGAAACATCATAAGGTATCACTAATACACGGAATGTGAACTTGGCTACACATGAACTGAATTACAAAACAGAACAGGGTCTCAAGTTTAGAAAACCAACTTATGCCTGCTTAAGGGGGAAGGTGAGTTGGGGTGCTGCATAAAAGCAGAGTTTGAAATTAGCACAGATACCGTTCCATAAGCCAAATATGTAATAGACAAGAGCCTACCCCTTGCTCAACGAAATGGATTCAACAATGAGGTATCACCTCACACCTGGTAGAATAGGCATCATTAGAAAATCTACAAACAAAAAATGCTGGAAAGGGTGTGGAGAAAAGGAACCCTCTTCCACTATTGTTGGGAATATAAATTGATACAGTCATTATGGAGAACAATATGGAATTTCTTAAGAAACTAACAATAGAATTACCATATGATACAGCAATCCCAGTACTGGACATATACCCAGACAAAACCATAAATCAAAAAGAGTCATTCACCGCAATGTTCATTGCATCACTATTTACAATATCGAGGTAATGGAAGCAACCTAAATGCCCACAGACAGACGAATGCATAAAGCTGTGGTACATATATAAAATGGAATATTACTAAGCCATGAAAAGGAATGAAATTGGGTCATTTGTAGAGACGTCGATGGATCTAGAGACTGTCATACAGAGTGAAGTAAGTCAGAAAGAGAAAAACAAATCTTGTATATTCATGCATATATGTGGAACCTAGAAAAACTGTACAGATTAACCATTTTGCAAGGCATAAATAGAGCAACAGATGTAGACAACAAACGTATGGACAACAAGGGGGGAAAGCTGTTGGGGGGGTGGTGGTGGGAGGAGTTGAGAGACTGGGATTGGCATGTATACATTTATATGTATAAAATAGATAACCAATAAGAACCTGCTGTATAAAAATATAAAATAAAATTCAAAATTAAAAAGAAATAAAATTTAAAAAATAAAACAGAAAAAACAATTATTCCCTGCACATACATGTATTTATATGAATAAATTATTTCCATGCTTATATCTGTAAATACAAAAAAGAGGAATAAAATCTACCTTGAACCAAAAACGAAAAAGAGAAAAAAAACACAGAACCCACCAGTTACACAGAGGAAAACCGTATCAGGGCACTTGCTCCAGTTGTAAACAATTCTGAAGTTGGTCAGTGGTGGGGAATCGTCTCCCATTCAGCCAGCAGCCCCCACGCAACAAGCGTCCTCATTGCAAAGCTGGGGCACCGTGCCGAGGCATCTGTGAGTAAACGTGAGCTGAGCCCCAGGCCAGTTGCTGCTGAACTATTCCCACCCGTCCCAGGTAAAACACCTGAATATATACAAGGACTTGAAAGCCTAGAGGAAGGGCCATAGAGCCACACGAGTGACAGCATGCCGGCCGACTTGGTGCCTGCAGGCCAGCCAGGATGGTCCTGGCCCTGGGTGCTCTTCTGGAAGATTTCCATTTCCCTGCCTGAGATACCCGTCCTGTCCCTGCCCCCACTGCTTTTTTCCTTCCTCACCTCTGCCCAGGGAGAAATTCCAGCAGCAGGTATGGGTGACACATCCTCTTCTTTAGCAGGTGGCAGCCTGGCAACTGCTGCAGAAAGTCCAGCAGAGCCCCACTCACACTGGGCCACCCACAAAGCCGTGGCCTCTCACTCCCTCCCACCAGCCCAGCCCCGAGACTGCTGACAGGGCAGAGAAAATGGCGTCAGGCACGGCTGCAGGGGCTCTTGCTGCCTGGAGTGGTATTTATATTGATCTCAACCCAGGCACACCTGGGGAGGGCTGGCCGGCACGGTAAGGCTGCCCAGGTCAGCCAATCATCACCCCTCAGGGGCTCACAGTTGCAGAAAATGGAACTTGCTGAACCGGCCAGGTCCAAGGAACAGGTGTGGGCTCCTGAGAGTCAGGATAGACAAGGGGCTGCAGCTTTGGCTTGTTTTCTAATCATTTTATCTGGCCCATGAGTGGGAGACAACTTCAAGAAAACCCTCTCCTAATGAGAGGAACCCAGGAGTCAGGGAGAGGAGGGGTGGGTGGTGGTTGGAGACAGAGGCCTGGTGCCCCGGGTGCAGTGGAAGTCTCTGGAAGACCAGGTGGAGGGAGGCCTCACGGAGTGATGCCCAGGGTCACAGACCTGTCGCAGCTGCTGTTTGTTAGTTCAAGTCCTGCTCTGAGGTGCTCTGTGTCAGCTCTGAGCGACAGGTGAGCTGGGGGTGCTCTGCAATGAGGGCTATGTGCACGGTTCCTGTGTGCCCAGCCCTGCCACGGTACCTGCAAGGGTAGCTCTGTATCCTGGGAGGGGCCTGACCACGAGAGCCCCGTGGGCTGGGGTGGGGGTGGGGTACCTGCCCAGGTGAGCTCCATATTCTGGGATTGGTCTGACCACGAGAGCCCCATGGGCTGCTGGGGACCTGGTAAAGGATGTCAGGACAGTCAGTGAAGCCACCGAGGATATACCTCCAGTTGCTCCTAATTCCTACACCCTGCTGGTCATTCTACCAACCACCAGGACATGGTATTCTGTATTAGTCTTCAATGATGCCTTCTTTTGTATTCCATTAGTCCCAGAGTCACAAGAAATTTTGGCTTGTGAGTGGCAGGACTCAACATACAACTAAAACAATACTTCCGGGCCGTCTGGCCCCAAGGGTGCAAAAATTCCCACACCATCTTTGGGGAAAGCTTAGCTAAAGACCTAAAAGTTCTACCTCTGGAAAAGGAAACCCTCCTTCAATATGCAGACGACATTCTGATCACCAGCCCTACTAAGGAGGCCTCTGAACTACCAAGCCAATAAAGGATAGAAGTTGTCCAAGAAAAAGCTCAAATATCACAGACTGCGGTGACCTGCCTGGGCTTCATTCTCACAGAAGGTCAGAGAAGCCCATCCCAGGAAAGGGAAGAAACCATTTTCAGCCTTACCCCTTTCTAAAACTAGAAGACAGCTTAGGGGTTCCTGGGGAGGCCAGGGTTTGCTGCTTCTGGATCCCTAACTACAGTCTACTAGCTGGGCCTCTATATGAAACACTGAAAGGAAAAGATGATGATCCTTTTGAATAGAATCCAGAAGTGGCCTTTCAAGAATGGAAAGAGCAGTCAATTCAGACCCTTGCCCTGGAACTCCCTAATTTAGCTAAACCCTTTGACCTTTACATTCCCGGTGAAAGGTGAATCGCCATTGGAGAATTAGTGCAAAAACTGGGACCACTTGAAATGGAACAATGCAAGAATGCCATCCAGGTAGGATAAACTACGGTCACTAAGGGGCTTGGCCCACTGCCACATCTGGCCAAGATACTGGCGGTATCTAAAAACCTGGAAATCAGCAGCCCAAAAGGCCACCTCCCTCCTAAGGGAAAAGGACCCCACGTGGTGATCCTAACCACCAACCATGCCCTGAAGTTGCAGGGTTCGCTCCGTGGGCACACCGACCTCGAGTGAGGAGGCCCTCCAACTCCAACATCCAGAGAGATAACCGGGGGCAACAGGGCACCATGACGACTCGTGTGAACATCACTTGACCTGGAGTTTCTCTCATAAAACAACAAGAGTGTGTAACAAAAGAGTAGACTACTGCTTGCAGGACTTACTGCACCCAGAGGGGAGCTAATAATCTTGGCGGGGGAACAGTATACCACACTGTCACCATAGAAAAGCCTACAGACACCGTGATGATGGTGGCCAATAAGACCGGCTGGACTCCTGTTTACTTCAAAAGGCTGTTGACTCAGTGGCCATCATGGTCCTTGATCACCACTGACCCTGGACTGTCTGGGAGTTGAGCGGGCAGGGCTCTGACACCTGGTGCTGTTTGTACGTTAATTCAGGGGCCTAATTGAAGAAAGCGCAGACTACTGGTCAGAGCATCTAGGCTGGCAGAAACGGTCAGCCTAAGGTGGCCGAACAAATGTGGGGCGGGGTGAAACCGGCCCCCACAGCGTCTCTGCACATCTCTTTCCTGGACCCTTAAAGGTCATTAGAATCTATAACACTTCCAATGCTGGTGCTCAGGTGGACGAGCAGGGAGGCAGGGGTCCTGGGGACAATCAACGTCACCGGGAGGCTGCTGGGGAGAAGCTCTGACCCTCGCCCCAGGGTATGAGGGCTCCCAACTCAGCACTCAGCAGTTACAGAAGAAGGGTCTGCACCCTCAGCACTCCAAGAATGAGGAACGGGACAAAAGGCAGAGGAGGGGTTTGTCCCCAGCAAAGCCCATTAAAAATCCCTGGGAGATAAAAATAGAATCTGGGCAATAAAGTCAAGTCTAACCTTTTTTATCCTTTGTGCTTTGTCTAATTTCACGTGCTCCTAGGGTCCCGCATGCAGAGGTTCCACACCCGGCACTTCAGACCAGATTTCCTAGTGCAGAATGGCTGGGTCGACACCTCAGCTCCTGGGGCCCAGTGCAGACTCCACGATATAGAGCCTGAGCTACAGCCAACCCGGCCCTCGAGAGCTCCGCCGCCTCCCTCCCTCCCACTGACTCTGACAGGATCTCTACACAGCAGCCCAGCCCACAGCCCACGGGGTAGTGCATGCTCTCACCTCTCCATTCTCTGATCAAAATATAAAGTTTCCTTTGCTTGTGAACCAAACTCAGTCTCGATCTGTTGGCCCCAATGACACTGGGCAGGGGGACACTTGTTGGGGTCCACTCTGGAGGATCAGTAACAGAAATTGAGACTATTGTAACCTCAATGAACAGATGTGTGAGCCAAACTGTAGTTAACATAGAACAGTGTATAAGGCTCGGGTAAAATAAGATGTTTTTAACACTTCCATTTGATATTTCCATCACTTTTTATAAGCAAGTTCAGTGAAAAGGTTTGTCTTATTTGTCAGGTCAATATTAGAGAAATGAAGTGATTTCTTTCCAAGGATGTACATCTAATAATCTTGGTTAAACCTTCAATCTTGTTTTAAATGCTTTTCCATTGAAAATGATACCTCTCTTTCAGCTCCCCCATTTCTGAGAAGTATAAAATCTTATAATTTATTATTACCAAAGGGGAAAGGTGGGAGGAGGGATAAATTAACAGTTTGGAATTAACACATACACACTGCTATGTATAAAATAGATCATCAACAAGGAACTACTGTATAGCACAGGGAACTACACTCAACATTTTGCAATAACCTATAAGGGGAAATAATCTGAAAAAGAATAGATATTTTTATTGACATCATCTATCAATGACAGTTAAAGTGTAGCCTAAGGGAAGCTGGTGGTGAGTGCTTCTGACCCTGAAGACTTCAATCATCTAAAGTTTGGACTCTGCCTACTTCCCAAGGCCCTTAATGAACATATGTGTAGCCGTAGCTTAAAAACTTCCCCAGTTTGGGTTTCGGGGAGACACTGATTTTGAAAAAGCCCTGGTGTTCTCCTTACATGAATGGGACTCTTCCTACTGCTAAAACATGTCTGTCACACCCAGAGGATGGTATACCATCTGATCGGGAAGAGTTTGGAAAAGGCATCTCATCTCCTCATCTCCTGGTGCTCGGGTTCACCCCTCCAGCGTCTTTACTAACAGTCTCCCCACTTGGAGATGTCAGCACTGTCAACATCCTGTTGCGTACAGTTTGGAATTTGTCCAGAGGATGAAGCGGAAGGATGAGGAACAATGAGAGACAAGTCCTAGGTGTTCAGACAGGCACATGTCACTCTAATTTCCAATCAGGAAGACGAATTGACCAAAGGCTAGGGTTGCCCATGGAAACAGTATAGGGCTTGAGGAAATCCTGCTGCTTTGTGGCCAGTTCCCATAAACACAAGTTGAACAATGGAACTCAGGGGCAGTAAAATTCACAAAACTGCAGAGTTGAAAATATCCATCACTGAAAAATGTCTTGAGGAAAGTCAGAGAAAAGGACTTGTAAGCAAGGGAGAATGGCAGGAAAGGGATTTGAGGAGGTAGAAAGGACTCGCCATTAAGCACAAGAAAAGGAGCTGAACATTGCCAACATTGCAGTTGGCCAAAAAGGGTGTATGCGTTCTTTTCTGTATATATTCAAGAAAAGGGCATACACTTTTTTAGCCAACCAAACAGGTGGGCACTGGAAGTCAATACTACAAAAGATATCACTTCGCATCAGTCAGAAGAGCCATCCTCATAAAGCGTAAACAACAGAAATGCAGGACAGGGCAACGAGAAGAGGGAGCCCTGTGAGACTTATAGTGGAAATGTATATTGCCAACGGCCATTCTGGAGAAGTGTATTGTGTTTACTAAAGCATCTAAAAAATGAGCTACAGAGCATAGGGCACTTGCACTCATGGGCGTATATCTTGGGAAAAACAAAAATCGAGAGGACACAGGCACCCCAATGTTTACCCCCTCTCTGTTTAAAAGATCCTCGACTAGGATATAACTTAAATGTCTCTGGAGGGAAAAAATGGATAGAGATGTGGTACTTAGGTAGAGTGGAATATTATTCAGCCTGGAAATCAATGAAATATGGCCAGTTGTAACAACTCCGGAGGAGTTACGTATGATCATTCTAAGTGACAGAATTCAAAAAGAAAAAGACACATATCATAAGATATCACTTAAAGGTGGAATCCAAAATGGCTACACATGAAATAAATTACAAAACAAAAACATAGTCAAATATGTAGAAAACACGCATAAGGCTGCTAAACGGGAAAGGTGGGGAGGGGTGAGGCATCATCCAGGAGGTTGAAATTAGCAAAGATACCATTCCAAATACCAAACTGATAATCAACAAGGCCTACACGGTAGCTAAAAGAACTGCACTCAGCACACTCAAGTCACCGGAAAAGAATATATACGACTGGTAAGAATCTGAAAAAGAATTTATTGATGTCTCTCTGTACGTGAATCAAGTGGATGTACAGCAGCAAGAAACAGAGCTTTGAAAATCAGCTGTAACCAATATAGTAATAAATTGAAAAAAATAAACGACAGAGAGACAGAGAAAACCTCTTACAACTTTTCCTCAGGGACGGTGATGCAACATGGATTGAACACATCTAGACCCACAGCAGGATGAGACATAAGGCTGGAAACTGTTTGCGCTAAGAGAAATGTGAGGTTGGGTGAGGAAATGCACACCCTTTAAAGTAATACTACCTGGTACCCATTCAATGGGTCCCAAATCTGCAGGTTCAAGGGATCTTCCTACAGCTAAAACATGCATGGAAAACCCAGAGGACTGTACACCATGTGATCGGGAGATGTGTCTAAAATGCACCTCATTTATCCTCTCCTGGTGCTCCTGTTCACCATTCCAGCCACGCTACTTAGAATCTCCCCACTTGGAGAATCAGCACATTTAAACTTCTGTTTCACACATTTTGCAAATTGTGAGGAGGATGAACGGGAAGAGGGGGAACCAATGAGAGAATAGTTGTAGGGGTTTGGACGGGCACATATCACTCTAATTTCCCATTAAGAATAAGAATTAAAGAAAGGCTCAGCCTGCCTCGCCGGAGCCAAAATAGGGCCTGAAGCAATCCTGCGGGTTTGAGGCCAGCTCACAAAAGAGCAACTTAAAAAATGGAGCTCAGGGTCACTGCAATTCACAAACCTGCAGAGTTATAAATGAAAACTAACGTCCAAAAATATGTTGAGGTAAGGCAAAGAAGAGGATCTGAATGCAAGACAGAATTGCAAGAAACAGATTTCAAGAGATAGATTGGACTCGTCTTTAACGCACATGAAAAGCGGCAGAATTTCGACAATGATGCAGTTGGCCCAAAAGGGCGTATGCGTTTTTTCCTGATTATATCCAGGAAAAAACGCATACGCACTTTATGGGCAACGAAGCAAGCAAGCAATGCAAATGTGCACAACAAAGAAGTCTCACTTCCCACCGGTCAAAAGGGCCATCCTAAAAAATTGTAAAAACCAGAAATGCAGGACAGGCCATGGAGAACAGGGAGCCTTTATACGCTGATGGGCAGTGTGTGAACTGCCCAAGAGCCACTCTGGAGAAGTGTATGGGTGGTTCCTAAATCATGCTAAAAAACAGAAGCTACAGAGCATAGGACACCTTCCAATCATTGGGAGTATATCTAGGGAAGTCTAAAAATCAACAAAACACAAGCACACCACAGTTTAGGGCTACTCTGTTTACAAGAACCTCACTTCAGTAACACCTTACATATCCACCAGGAAAGAGAACAATGGATAAAGAAGATGTGGTACTTATGTACAATGGAATATCTCTTCACCATGAAATCAAATGTAATAAAGCTAGGTAGAAGGATAAAAGAGTGGATTTAGGTCCGATAATACTACTTGACAATAAGTCAAACAGAAAAAAGAAACATATCATAAAGATATCACTTATAGAGTGAGTGGTAAATATGGCTGCACAAGAAATGAATTACAGAACAGAACAGTGTCTCACATTTAGAACACACACTTGATTCCCTTATGGAGATATATCAATACATGGGTTTTAAGATTCTTATTCCTCAGATATATTTCTCTGCGGTGTATAGGGTGTGTTGAGGCCAGTTACATTGAGTCAAGGTGTAGATCTTGTCTAATTACTATTGGTTTATTGAAAGGTTGAATCTGTGCTAATTTGCAAACTCTGGTTTATGCATCACCTCACCCACCTCTCCTTTCCCCTTAAGCTGACATAAGTTGGTGTTGCTAAATGTGAGACACGGTTCTGTTCTGTAAATTCATTTCTTGTGCAGCCATATTTACCTCCCTGTCTATAAGTGATATCGTATGATATGTTTCTTTTTCTGTTTGACTTATTTCAAGTAGTATTATCGGACCTAAATCCACTCTTTATCCTTCTACTAGCCTTATTACATTGATTTCATGGTGAAGAGATATTCCATTGTACATAAGTACCACATCTTCTTTATCCATTGTTCTCTTTCCTGGGATATTTAAGGTGTACTGAAGTTGAGGTTCTTGTAAACAGAGTAGCCCTAAACTGTGGTGTGCTTGTGTCTTGTTGATTTTTAGACTTCCCTAGATATACTCCCATGATTGGAAGTGTCCTATGCTCTGTAGCTCTGTTTTTTAGATGATTTAGGAACCACCATACACTTCTCCAGAGTGGCTCTCGGCAGTTCACACACTGCCCATCAGCGTATAAAGGCTCCCTGTTCTCCATGGCCTGTCCTGCATTTCTGGTTTTTACAATTTTTTAGGATGGCCCTTTTGACCGGTGGGAAGTGAGACTTCTTTGTTGTGCACATTTGCATTGCTTGCTTGCTTCGTTGCCCATAAAGTGCGTATGCGTTTTTTCCTGGATATAATCAGGAAAAAACGCATACGCCCTTTTGGGCCAACTGCATCATTGTCGAAATTCTGCCGCTTTTCATGTGCGTTAAAGACGAGTCCAATCTATCTCTTGAAATCTGTTTCTTGCAATTCTGTCTTGCATTCAGATCCTCTTCTTTGCCTTACCTCAACATATTTTTGGACGTTAGTTTTCATTTATAACTCTGCAGGTTTGTGAATTGCAGTGACCCTGAGCTCCATTTTTTAAGTTGCTCTTTTGTGAGCTGGCCTCAAACCCGCAGGATTGCTTCAGGCCCTATTTTGGCTCCGGCGAGGCAGGCTGAGCCTTTCTTTAATTCTTATTCTTAATGGGAAATTAGAGTGATATGTGCCCGTCCAAACCCCTACAACTCTTCTCTCATTGGTTCCCCCTCTTCCCGTTCATCCTCCTCACAATTTGCAAAATGTGTGAAACAGAAGTTGAAATGTGCTGATTCTCCAAGTGGGGAGATTCTAAGTAGCGTGGCTGGAATGGTGAACAGGAGCACCAGGAGAGGATAAATGAGGTGCATTTTAGACACATCTCCCGATCACATGGTGTACAGTCCTCTGGGTTTTCCATGCATGTTTTAGCTGTAGGAAGATCCCTTGAACCTGCAGATTTGGGACCCATTGAATGGGTACCAGGTAGTATTACTTTAAAGGGTGTGCATTTCCTCACCCAACCTCACATTTCTCTTAGCGCAAACAGTTTCCAGCCTTATGTCTCATCCTGCTGTGGGTCTAGATGTGTTCAATCCATGTTGCATCACCATCCCTGAGGAAAAGTTGTAAGAGGTTTTCTCTGTCTCTCTGTCGTTTATTTTTTTCAATTTATTACTATATTGGTTACAGCTGATTTTCAAAGCTCTGTTTCTTGCTGCTGTACATCCACTTGATTCACGTACAGAGAGACATCAATAAATTCTTTTTCAGATTCTTACCAGTCGTATATATTCTTTTCCGGTGACTTGAGTGTGCTGAGTGCAGTTCTTTTAGCTACCGTGTAGGCCTTGTTGATTATCAGTTTGGTATTTGGAATGGTATCTTTGCTAATTTCAACCTCCTGGATGATGCCTCACCCCTCCCCACCTTTCCCGTTTAGCAGCCTTATGCGTGTTTTCTACATATTTGACTATGTTTTTGTTTTGTAATTTATTTCATGTGTAGCCATTTTGGATTCCACCTTTAAGTGATATCTTATGATATGTGTCTTTTTCTTTTTGAATTCTGTCACTTAGAATGATCATACGTAACTCCTCCGGAGTTGTTACAACTGGCCATATTTCATTGATTTCCAGGCTGAATAATATTCCACTCTACCTAAGTACCACATCTCTATCCATTTTTTCCCTCCAGAGACATTTAAGTTATATCCTAGTCGAGGATCTTTTAAACAGAGAGGGGGTAAACATTGGGGTGCCTGTGTCCTCTCGATTTTTGTTTTTCCCAAGATATACGCCCATGAGTGCAAGTGCCCTATGCTCTGTAGCTCATTTTTTAGATGCTTTAGTAAACACAATACACTTCTCCAGAATGGCCGTTGGCAATATACATTTCCACTATAAGTCTCACAGGGCTCCCTCTTCTCGTTGCCCTGTCCTGCATTTCTGTTGTTTACGCTTTATGAGGATGGCTCTTCTGACTGATGCGAAGTGATATCTTTTGTAGTATTGACTTCCAGTGCCCACCTGTTTGGTTGGCTAAAAAAGTGTATGCCCTTTTCTTGAATATATACAGAAAAAAACGCATACACCCTTTTTGGCCAACTGCAATGTTGGCAATGTTCAGCTCCTTTTCTTGTGCTTAATGGCGAGTCCTTTCTACCTCCTCAAATCCCTTTCCTGCCATTCTCCCTTGCTTACAAGTCCTTTTCTCTGACTTTCCTCAAGACATTTTTCAGTGATGGATATTTTCAACTCTGCAGTTTTGTGAATTTTACTGCCCCTGAGTTCCATTGTTCAACTTGTGTTTATGGGAACTGGCCACAAAGCAGCGGGATTTCCTCAAGCCCTATACTGTTTCCATGGGCAACCCTAGCCTTTGGTCAATTCGTCTTCCTGATTGGAAATTAGAGTGACATGTGCCTGTCTGAACACCTAGGACTTGTCTCTCATTGTTCCTCATCCTTCCGCTTCATCCTCTGGACAAATTCCAAACTGTACGCAACAGGATGTTGACAGTGCTGACATCTCCAAGTGGGGAGACTGTTAGTAAAGACGCTGGAGGGGTGAACCCAAGCACCAGGAGATGAGGAGATGAGATGCCTTTTCCAAACTCTTCCCGATCAGACGGTATACCATCCTCTGGGTGTGACAGACATGTTTTAGCAGTAGGAAGAGTCCCATTCATGTAAGGAGAACACCAGGGCTTTTTCAAAATCAGTGTCTCCCCGAAACCCAAACTGGGGAAGTTTTTAAGCTACGGCTACACATATGTTCATTAAGGGCCTTGGGAAGTAGGCAGAGTCCAAACTTTAGATGATTGAAGTCTTCAGGGTCAGAAGCACTCACCACCAGCTTCCCTTAGGCTACACTTTAACTATCATTGATAGATGATGTCAATAAAAATATCTATTCTTTTTCAGATTATTTCCCCTTATAGGTTATTGCAAAATGTTGAGTGTAGTTCCCTGTGCTATACAGTAGTTCCTTGTTGATGATCTATTTTATACATAGCAGTGTGTATGTGTTAATTCCAAACTGTTAATTTATCCCTCCTCCCACCTTTCCCCTTTGGTAATAATAAATTATAAGATTTTATACTTCTCAGAAATGGGGGAGCTGAAAGAGAGGTATCATTTTCAATGGAAAAGCATTTAAAACAAGATTGAAGGTTTAACCAAGATTATTAGATGTACATCCTTGGAAAGAAATCACTTCGTTTCTCTAATATTGACCTGACAAATAAGACAAACCTTTTCACTGAACTTGCTTATAAAAAGTGATGGAAATATCAAATGGAAGTGTTAGAAACATCTTATTTTACCCGAGCCTTATACACTGTTCTATGTTAACTACAGTTTGGCTCACACATCTGTTCATTGAGGTTACAATAGTCTCAATTTCTGTTACTGATCCTCCAGAGTGGACCCCAACAAGTGTCCCCCTGCCCAGTGTCATTGGGGCCAACAGATCGAGACTGAGTTTGGTTCACAAGCAAAGGAAACTTTATATTTTGATCAGAGAATGGAGAGGTGAGAGCATGCACTACCCCGTGGGCTGTGGGCTGGGCTGCTGTGTAGAGATCCTGTCAGAGTCAGTGGGAGGGAGGGAGGCGGCGGAGCTCTCGAGGGCCGGGTTGGCTGTAGCTCAGGCTCTATATCGTGGAGTCTGCACTGGGCCCCAGGAGCTGAGGTGTCGACCCAGCCATTCTGCACTAGGAAATCTGGTCTGAAGTGCCGGGTGTGGAACCTCTGCATGCGGGACCCTAGGAGCACGTGAAATTAGACAAAGCACAAAGGATAAAAAAGGTTAGACTTGACTTTATTGCCCAGATTCTATTTTTATCTCCCAGGGATTTTTAATGGGCTTTGCTGGGGACAAACCCCTCCTCTGTCTTTTGTCCCGTTCCTCATTCTTGGAGTGCTGAGGGTGCAGACCCTTCTTCTGTAACTGCTGAGTGCTGAGTTGGGAGCCCTCATACCCTGGGGCGAGGGTCAGAGCTTCTCCCCAGCAGCCTCCCGGTGACGTTGATTGTCCCCAGGACCCCTGCCTCCCTGCTCGTCCACCTGAGCACCAGCATTGGAAGTGTTATAGATTCTAATGACCTTTAAGGGTCCAGGAAAGAGATGTGCAGAGACGCTGTGGGGGCCGGTTTCACCCCGCCCCACATTTGTTCGGCCACCTTAGGCTGACCGTTCTGCCAGCCTAGATGCTCTGACCAGTAGTCTGCGCTTTCTTCAATTAGGCCCCTGAATTAACGTACAAACAGCACCAGGTGTCAGAGCCCTGCCCGCTCAACTCCCAGACAGTCCAGGGTCAGTGGTGATCAAGGACCATGATGGCTACTGAGTCAACAGCCTTTTGAAGTAAACAGGAGTCCAGCCGGTCTTATTGGCCACCATCATCACGGTGTCTGTAGGCTTTTCTATGGTGACAGTGTGGTATACTGTTCCCCCGCCAAGATTATTAGCTCCCCTCTGGGTGCAGTAAGTCCTGCAAGCAGTAGTCTACTCTTTTGGGACACACTCTTGTTGTTTTATGAGAGAAACTCCAGGTCAAGTGATGTTCACACGAGTCGTCATGGTGCCCTGTTGCCCCCGGTTATCTCTCTGGATGTTGGAGTTGGAGGGCCTCCTCACTCGAGGTCGGTGTGCCCACGGAGCGAACCCTGCAACTTCAGGGCATGGTTGGTGGTTAGGATCACCACGTGGGGTCCTTTTCCCTTAGGAGGGAGGTGGCCTTTTGGGCTGCTGATTTCCAGGTTTTTAGATACCGCCAGTATCTTGGCCAGATGTGGCAGTGGGCCAAGCCCCTTAGTGACCGTAGTTTATCCTACCTGGATGGCATTCTTGCATTGTTCCATTTCAAGTGGTCCCAGTTTTTGCACTAATTCTCCAATGGCGATTCACCTTTCACCGGGAATGTAAAGGTCAAAGGGTTTAGCTAAATTAGGGAGTTCCAGGGCAAGGGTCTGAATTGACTGCTCTTTCCATTCTTGAAAGGCCACTTCTGGATTCTATTCAAAAGGATCATCATCTTTTCCTTTCAGTGTTTCATATAGAGGCCCAGCTAGTAGACTGTAGTTAGGGATCCAGAAGCAGCAAACCCTGGCCTCCCCAGGAACCCCTAAGCTGTCTTCTAGTTTGAGAAAGGGGTAAGGCTGAAAATGGTTTCTTCCCTTTCCTGGGATGGGCTTCTCCGACCTTCTGTGAGAATGAAGCCCAGGCAGGTCACCGCAGTCTGTGATATTTGAGCTTTTTCTTGGACAACTTCTATCCTTTATTGGCTTGGTAGTTCAGAGGCCTCCTTAGTAGGGCTGGCGATCAGAATGTCGTCTGCATATTGAAGGAGGGTTTCCTTTTCCAGAGGTAGAACTTTTAGGTCTTTAGCTAAGCTTTCCCCAAAGATGGTGTGGGAATTTTTGCACCCTTGGGGCCAGACGGCCCGGAAGTATTGTTTTAGTTGTATGTTGAGTCCTGCCACTCACAAGCCAAAATTTCTTGTGACTCTGGGACTAATGGAATACAAAAGAAGGCATCATTGAAGACTAATACAGAATACCATGTCCTGGTGGTTGGTAGAATGACCAGCAGGGTGTAGGAATTAGGAGCAACTGGAGGTATATCCTCGGTGGCTTCACTGACTGTCCTGACATCCTTTACCAGGTCCCCAGCAGCCCATGGGGCTCTCGTGGTCAGACCAATCCCAGAATATGGAGCTCACCTGGGCAGGTACCCCACCCCCACCCCAGCCCACGGGGCTCTCGTGGTCAGGCCCCTCCCAGGATACAGAGCTACCCTTGCAGGTACCGTGGCAGGGCTGGGCACACAGGAACCGTGCACATAGCCCTCATTGCAGAGCACCCCCAGCTCACCTGTCGCTCAGAGCTGACACAGAGCACCTCAGAGCAGGACTTGAACTAACAAACAGCAGCTGCGACAGGTCTGTGACCCTGGGCATCACTCCGTGAGGCCTCCCTCCACCTGGTCTTCCAGAGACTTCCACTGCACCCGGGGCACCAGGCCTCTGTCTCCAACCACCACCCACCCCTCCTCTCCCTGACTCCTGGGTTCCTCTCATTAGGAGAGGGTTTTCTTGAAGTTGTCTCCCACTCATGGGCCAGATAAAATGATTAGAAAACAAGCCAAAGCTGCAGCCCCTTGTCTATCCTGACTCTCAGGAGCCCACACCTGTTCCTTGGACCTGGCCGGTTCAGCAAGTTCCATTTTCTGCAACTGTGAGCCCCTGAGGGGTGATGATTGGCTGACCTGGGCAGCCTTACCGTGCCGGCCAGCCCTCCCCAGGTGTGCCTGGGTTGAGATCAATATAAATACCACTCCAGGCAGCAAGAGCCCCTGCAGCCGTGCCTGACGCCATTTTCTCTGCCCTGTCAGCAGTCTCGGGGCTGGGCTGGTGGGAGGGAGTGAGAGGCCACGGCTTTGTGGGTGGCCCAGTGTGAGTGGGGCTCTGCTGGACTTTCTGCAGCAGTTGCCAGGCTGCCACCTGCTAAAGAAGAGGATGTGTCACCCATACCTGCTGCTGGAATTTCTCCCTGGGCAGAGGTGAGGAAGGAAAAAAGCAGTGGGGGCAGGGACAGGACGGGTATCTCAGGCAGGGAAATGGAAATCTTCCAGAAGAGCACCCAGGGCCAGGACCATCCTGGCTGGCCTGCAGGCACCAAGTCGGCCGGCATGCTGTCACTCGTGTGGCTCTATGGCCCTTCCTCTAGGCTTTCAAGTCCTTGTATATATTCAGGTGTTTTACCTGGGACGGGTGGGAATAGTTCAGCAGCAACTGGCCTGGGGCTCAGCTCACGTTTACTCACAGATGCCTCGGCACGGTGCCCCAGCTTTGCAATGAGGACGCTTGTTGCGTGGGGGCTGCTGGCTGAATGGGAGACGATTCCCCACCACTGACCAACTTCAGAATTGTTTACAACTGGAGCAAGTGCCCTGATACGGTTTTCCTCTGTGTAACTGGTGGGTTCTGTGTTTTTTTTCTCTTTTTCGTTTTTGGTTCAAGGTAGATTTTATTCCTCTTTTTTGTATTTACAGATATAAGCATGGAAATAATTTATTCATATAAATACATGTATGTGCAGGGAATAATTGTTTTTTCTGTTTTATTTTTTAAATTTTATTTCTTTTTAATTTTGAATTTTATTTTATATTTTTATACAGCAGGTTCTTATTGGTTATCTATTTTATACATATAAATGTATACATGCCAATCCCAGTCTCTCAACTCCTCCCACCACCACCCCCCCAACAGCTTTCCCCCCTTGTTGTCCATACGTTTGTTGTCTACATCTGTTGCTCTATTTATGCCTTGCAAAATGGTTAATCTGTACAGTTTTTCTAGGTTCCACATATATGCATGAATATACAAGATTTGTTTTTCTCTTTCTGACTTACTTCACTCTGTATGACAGTCTCTAGATCCATCGACGTCTCTACAAATGACCCAATTTCATTCCTTTTCATGGCTTAGTAATATTCCATTTTATATATGTACCACGGCTTTATGCATTCGTCTGTCTGTGGGCATTTAGGTTGCTTCCATTACCTCGATATTGTAAATAGTGATGCAATGAACATTGCGGTGAATGACTCTTTTGATTTATGGTTTTGTCTGGGTATATGTCCAGTACTGGGATTGCTGTATCATATGGTAATTCTATTGTTAGTTTCTTAAGAAATTCCATATTGTTCTCCATAATGACTGTATCAATTTATATTCCCAACAATAGTGGAAGAGGGTTCCTTTTCTCCACACCCTTTCCAGCATTTTTTGTTTGTAGATTTTCTATGATGCCTATTCTACCAGGTGTGAGGTGATACCTCATTGTTGAATCCATTTCGTTGAGCAAGGGGTAGGTCTTGTCTATTACATATTTGGCTTATGGAACGGTATCTGTGCTAATTTCAAACTCTGCTTTTATGCAGCACCCCAACTCACCTTCCCCCTTAAGCAAGCATAAGTTGGTTTTCTAAACTTGAGACCCTGTTCTGTTTTGTAATTCAGTTCATGTGTAGCCAAGTTCACATTCCGTGTATTAGTGATACCTTATGATGTTTCTTTTTCTGTGTGACTTATTTCACTTAGAATCATCGTGCCTCAATCCACTCATTATGCTGGTACGGGCCTGGTGACATAGATTTCATTGCTGAGTGGTATTCTGTTGTACATAAGTACCGCAACTTCTTTATCCATTATTTGCTCTCTGGGATATTTAACTTGTGCCGTCAGAAGAGATTCCTGTAAAAAGAGCCGTCCCAAATTTTGGGGTGGCTGTGTCTTTTTGATTTTAATTTCCCTAAGCTATAGGACCATAAGTGGAAGTGCCCTAGGCTCTGTTGCTTTGTTTTTAGATGTTTCAGGAAACACCATACACTTCTCCCGAGTGTCTGTTGGCAATTTACATCCCGCCCATCAGCATAACAAGGCTCCCAGTTCTCCATGGCCTGTCCTGCCTTTCTGGATTTTACACTTTTTCAGATGGCCCTTTTGACCGGGGGGAAGTGAGACTTCATTGTAGTGCAGATTTCCTTTGCAAGCTTGCTTGGTTGGCCAAAAAGGGCGTATGCGTTTTTTCCTGAATATATTCAGGAAAAAACGCATACGCCCTTTTTGGCCAAGTGCATCATTGTGGACGTTCTGCCTCTTTTCCTATGCTTTAAATGCAATTCCAGTCTACCTCCTGAAATCGGTTTCCTGCAATTCTGCCCCGCTTTCAAGTCCTCTTGGCAGCCTTACTTCAGTATATTTTTGGACGATAGCTGTCATTT
This sequence comes from Tursiops truncatus, assembly GCF_011762595.2. Lineage (NCBI taxonomy): Eukaryota > Metazoa > Chordata > Mammalia > Artiodactyla > Delphinidae > Tursiops > Tursiops truncatus. The sequence goes on along the minus strand of NW_022983466.1, from coordinate 108,125 downwards.
ATAACTCTGCAGGTTTGTGAATTACAGTGCCCCTGAGCTCCTTTCTTCAACTCGCTTTCTTGTGAGCTGGCCGCAACACCGCAGGATGGCTTCAGGCCCTAATCTGGTTCCGGCACGGCACGCTGAGCCTTTGGTTAATTCCTCTTCCTGGTGGGAAATGAGAGTTAAATTTGCCCGTCCAGACACCTCCAGCTAGTCTCTCATTGGTTCTCCCTATTCCTGTTCATCTTCCGCAGAAATTGCAAACTGGGCCAAACAGGAGGTTAAAGGCACTGACTCTCCAAGTCGGGAGAGTGTTAGTAAAGCGTCTGGAATGTTGCACCCGAGTACCAGGGGACCAAAACTGAGACATATTTGAACACGTCTCCCATTCACACGGTTGATCATACTCTGGGTTCCACATGCATGTTTTAGCTGAAGGAAGAATACCTTAAACCTGGAGAGTTGAGACCCGTGGAATGGGTACCATGCAATATGACTTCAAAGGGTCTTCATTTGCTCACCGAACCTCTCCAATCCTATCACTGCTGCGTTTATGCCCCTGTACACACGCTTGATTCTCTTTGGAGACATAGCAATCCATAGGTTTTAAGATACTTACTAGTCAGGTACATTCTTAGGCGTTTAATATGGGGTGTTGAGTCCATTTCGTTGAGCAAGGAGTAGCTCTTGTCTATTCCATATTTGGCTTAAGGAACTTTATCTGTGCTCATTTCAATCTCTGGTTTTATGCAGCACCCCAACTCACCTTTCCCCTTAAGCAAGCATAAGTTGGTTTTCTAAATTTGAGACCCTGTTCTGTTTTGGAATGCAGTTCCTGTGTAGCCAAGTTTACATTCCGTGTATTACTGATATCTTATGATGTTTCTTTTTCTGTGTGACTTATTTCAGTTAGAATCATCGTACCTGAATCCACTCATTATGCTGCTACGGCCTGATGACATAGATTTCATTGCTGAGTGATATTGCTTTGGAAGTGAATACCAAAACTTCTTTATCCATTTTTCACTTTCTGCGATATTGAACTTGTACGGTAAACGAGGTTCTTGTAAACAGAGGCGTCCCAAACTTTGGGGTGGCTGTGTCTTTTTGATTTTAATTTCCCTAAGCTATAGGACCATAAGTGGAAGTGCCCTAGGCTCTGTTGCTTTGTTTTTTAGATGTTTCAGGAAACACCATACACTTCTCCCAAGTGTCTGTTGGCAATTTACATCCCGCCCATCAGCATAACAAGGCTCCCAGTTCTCCATGGCCTGTCCTGCCTTTCTGGATTTTACACTTTTTTCAGATGGCCCTTTTGACCGGGGGAAGTGAGACTTCATTGTAGTGCAGATTTCCTTTGCAAGCTTGCTTGGTTGGCCAAAAAGGGCGTATGCGTTTTTTCCTGAATATATTCAGGAAAAAACGCATACGCCCTTTTTGGCCAAGTGCATCATTGTGGACGTTCTGCCTCTTTTCCTATGCTTTCAATGCAATTCCAGTCTACCTCCTGAAATCGGTTTCCTGCAATTCTGCCCCGCTTTCAAGTCCTCTTGGCAGCCTTACTTCAGTATATTTTTGGACGATAGCTGTCATTTATAACTCTGCAGGTTTGTGAATTACAGTGCCCCTGAGCTCCTTTCTTCAACTCGCTTTCTTTTGAGCTGGCCGCAACACCGCAGGATGGCTTCAGGCCCTAATCTGGTTCCGGCACGGCACGCTGAGCCTTTGGTTAATTCCTCTTCCTGGTGGGAAATGAGAGTTAAATTTGCCCGTCCAGACACCTCCAGCTAGTCTCTCATTGGTTCTCGCTATTCCTGTTCATCTTCCGCAGAAATTGCAAACTGGGCCAAACAGGAGGTTAAAGGCGCTGACTCTCCAAGTGGGGAGAGTGTTAGTAAAGCGTCTGGAATGTTGCACCCGAGTACCAGGGGAGGAAAACTGAGACATATTTGAACACGTCTCCCGATCACATGGTTGATCATACTCTGGTTCCACATGCATGTTTTAGCTGAAGGAAGAATACCTTAAACCTGGAGAGTTGAGACCCGTGGAATGGGTACCATGCAATATGACTTCAAAGGGTCTTCATTTGCTCACCGAACCTCTCCAATCCTATCACTGCTGCGTTTATGCCCTGTACACACGCTTGATTCTCTTTTGGAGACATAGCAATCCATAGGTTTTAAGATACTTACTAGTCAGGTACATTCTTAGGCGTTTAATATGGGGTGTTGAGTCCATTTCGTTGAGCAGGAGTAGCTCTTGTCTATTCCATATTTGGCTTAAGGAACTTTATCTGTGCTCATTTCAATCTCTGGTTTTATGCAGCACCCCAACTCACCTTTCCCCTTAAGCAAGCATAAGTTGGTTTTCTAAATTTGAGACCCTGTTCTGTTTTGGAATTCAGTTCCTGTGTAGCCAAGTTTACATTCCGTGTATTAGTGATATCTTATGATGTTTCTTTTTCTGTGTGACTTATTTCAGTTAGAATCATCGTACCTGAATCCACTCATTATGCTGCTACGGGCCTGATGACATAGATTTCATTGCTGAGTGATACTGCATTGTACGTAAGTACCACAAGTTCTTTATCCATTTTTCACTTTCTGTGATATTGAACTTGTACGGTAAACGAGGTTCTTGTAAACAGAGGCGTCCCAAACTTTGGGGTGGCTGTGTCTTTTTGATTTTAATTTCCCTAAGCTATAGGACCATAAGTGGAAGTGCCCTAGGCTCTGTTGCTTTGTTTTTTAGATGTTTCAGGAAACACCATACACTTCTCCCGAGTGTCTGTTGGCAATTTACATCCCGCCCATCAGCATAACAAGGCTCCCAGGTCTCCATGGCCTGTCCTGCCTTTCTGGATTTTACACTTTTTTCAGATGGCCCTTTTGACCGGGGGGAAGTGAGACTTCATTGTAGTGCAGATTTCCTTGCAAGCTTGCTTGGTTGGCCAAAAGGGCGTATGCGTTTTTTCCTGAATATATTCAGGAAAAAACGCATACGCCCTTTTGGCCAAGTGCATCATTGTGGACGTTCTGCCTCTTTTCCTATGCTTTCAATGCAATTCCAGTCTACCTCCTGAAATCGGTTTCCTGCAATTCTGCCCCGCTTTCAAGTCCTCTTGGCAGCCTTACTTCAGTATATTTTTGGACGATAGCTGTCATTTATAACTCTGCAGGTTTGTGAATTACAGTGCCCCTGAGCTCCTTTCTTCAACTCGCTTTCTTGTGAGCTGGCCGCAACACCGCAGGATGGCTTCAGGCCCTAATCTGGTTCCGGCACGGCACGCTGAGCCTTTGGTTAATTCCTCTTCCTGGTGGGAAATGAGAGTTAAATTTGCCCGTCCAGACACCTCCAGCTAGTCTCTCATTGGTTCTCGCTATTCCTGTTCATCTTCCGCAGAAATTGCAAACTGGGCCAAACAGGAGGTTAAAGGCGCTGACTCTCCAAGTGGGGAGAGTGTTAGTAAAGCGTCTGGAATGTTGCACCCGAGTACCAGGGGAGGAAAACTGAGACATATTTGAACACGTCTCCCGTTCACACGGTTGATCATACTCTGGGTTCCACATGCATGTTTTAGCTGAAGGAAGAATACCTTAAACCTGGAGAGTTGAGACCCGTGGAATGGGTACCATGCAATATGACTTCAAAGGGTCTTCATTTGCTCACCGAACCTCTCCAATCCTATCACTGCTGCGTTTATGCCCCTGTACACACGCTTGATTCTCTTTTGGAGACATAGCAATCCATAGGTTTTAAGATACTTACTAGTCAGGTACATTCTTAGGCGTTTAATATGGGGTGTTGAGTCCATTTCGTTGAGCAAGGAGTAGCTCTTGTCTATTCCATATTTGGCTTAAGGAACTTTATCTGTGCTCATTTCAATCTCTGGTTTTATGCAGCACCCCAACTCACCTTTCCCCTTAAGCAAGCATAAGTTGGTTTTCTAAATTTGAGACCCTGTTCTGTTTGGAATTCAGTTCCTGTGTAGCCAAGTTTACATTCCGTGTATTAGTGATATCTTATGATGTTTCTTTTTCTGTGTGACTTATTTCAGTTAGAATCATCGTACCTGAATCCACTCATTATGCTGCTACGGCCTGATGACATAGATTTCATTGCTGAGTGATACTGCATTTATGTAAGTACCACAAGTTCTTTATCCATTTTTCACTTTCTGTGATATTGAACTTGTACGGTAAACGAGGTTCTTGTAAACAGAGGCGTCCAAACTTTGGGGTGGCTGTGTCTTTTTGATTTTAATTTCCCTAAGCTATAGGACCATAAGTGGAAGTGCCCTAGGCTCTGTTGCTTTGTTTTTTAGATGTTTCAGGAAACACCATACACTTCTCCCGAGTGTCTGTTGGCAATTTACATCCCGCCCATCAGCATAACAAGGCTCCCAGTTCTCCATGGCCTGTCCTGCCTTTCTGGATTTTACACTTTTTTCAGATGGCCCTTTTGACTGGGGGAAGTGAGACTTCATTGTAGTGCAGATTTCCTTTGCAAGTTTGCTTGGTTGGCCAAAAAGGGCGTATGCGTTTTTTCCTGAATATATTCAGGAAAAAACGCATACGCCCTTTTTGGCCAAGTGCATCATTGTGGACGTTCTGCCTCTTTTCCTATGCTTTCAATGCAATTCCAGTCTACCTCCTGAAATCGGTTTCCTGCAATTCTGCCCCGCTTTCAAGTCCTCTTGGCAGCCTTACTTCAGTATATTTTTGGACGATAGCTGTCATTTATAACTCTGCAGGTTTGTGAATTACAGTGCCCCTGAGCTCCTTTCTTCAACTCGCTTTCTTGTGACCTGGCCGCAACACCGCAGGATGGCTTCAGGCCCTAATCTGGTTCCTGCCATGCATAGCCTTTGGTTAATTCCTCTTCCTGGTGGGAAATGAGAGTTAAATTTGCCCGTCCAGACACCTCCAGCTAGTCTCTCATTGGTTCTCGCTATTCCTGTTCATCTTCCGCAGAAATTGCAAACTGGGCCAAACAGGAGGTTAAAGGGACTGACTCTCCAAGTGGGGAGAGTGTTAGTAAAGCGTCTGGAATGTTGCACCCGAGTACCAGGTTACGAAAACTGAGACATATTTGAACACGTCTCCCGATCACATGGTTGATCATACTCTAGGTTCCACATGCATGTTTTAGCTGAAGGAAGAATACCTTAAACCTGGAGAGTTGAAACCCGTGGAATGGGTACCATGCAATATGACTTCAAAGGGTCTTCATTTGCTCACCGAACCTCTCCAATCCTATCACTGCTGCGTTTATGCCCCTGTACACATGCTTGATTCTCTTTCGGAGACATAGCAATCCATAGGTTTTAAGATACTTACTAGTCAGGTACATTCTTAGGCGTTTAATATGCGGTGTTGAGTCCATTTCGTTGAGCAAGGAGTAGCTCTTGTCTATTCCATATTTGGCTTAAGGAACTTTATCTGTGCTCATTTCAATCTCTGGTTTTATGCAGCACCCCAACTCACCTTTCCCTTAAGCAAGCATAAGTTGGTTTTCTAAATTTGAGACCCTGTTCTGTTCTGTAATTCAGTTCCTGTGTAGCCAAGTTTACATTCCGTGTATTACTGATATCTTATGATGTTTCTTTTTCTGTGTGACTTATTTCAGTTAGAATCATCATACCTGAATCCACTCATTGTGCTGCTAAGGGCCTGATGACATAGATTTCATTGCTGAGTGATATTGCTTTGTAAGTAAATACCACAACTTCTTTATCCATTTTTCACTTTCTGCGATGTTGAACTTGTACTGTAAACGAGGTTCTTGTAAACAGAGCCGTTCCAAACTTTGGGGTGGCTGTGTCTTTTTGATTTTAATTTCCCTAAGCTATAGGACCATAAGTGGAAGTGCCCTAGGCTCTGTTGCTTTGTTTTTTAGATGTTTCAGGAAACACCATACACTTCTCCCAAGTGTCTGTTGGCAATTTACATCCCGCCCATCAGCATAACAAGGCTCCCAGTTCTCCATGGCCTGTCCTGCCTTTCTGGATTTTACACTTTTTTCAGATGGCCCTTTTGACCGGGGGGAAGTGAGACTTCATTGTAGTGCAGATTTCCTTTGCAAGCTTGCTTGGTTGGCCAAAAAGGGCGTATGCGTTTTTTCCTGAATATATTCAGGAAAAAACGCATACGCCCTTTTTGGCCAAGTGCATCATTGTGGACGTTCTGCCTCTTTTCCTATGCTTTCAATGCAATTCCAGTCTACCTCCTGAAATCGGTTTCCTGCAATTCTGCCCCGCTTTCAAGTCCTCTTGGCAGCCTTACTTCAGTCTATTTTTGGACGATAGCTGTCATTTATAACTCTGCAGGTTTGTGAATTACAGTGCCCCTGAGCTCCTTTCTTCAACTCGCTTTCTTGTGAGCTGGCCGCAACACCGCAGGATGGCTTCAGGCCCTAATCTGGTTCCGGCACGGCACGCTGAGCCTTTGGTTATTCCTCTTCCTGGTGGGAAATGAGAGTTAAATTTGCCCGTCCAGACACCTCCAGCTAGTCTCTCATTGGTTCTCGCTATTCCTGTTCATCTTCCGCAGAAATTGCAAACTGGGCCAAACAGGAGGTTAAAGGGCTGACTCTCCAAGTGGGGAGAGTGTTAGTAAAGCGTCTGGAATGTTGCACCCGAGTACCAGGGGAGGAAAACTGAGACATATTTGAACACGTCTCCCGATCACATGGTTGATCATACTCTGGGTTCCACATGCATGTTTTAGCTGAAGGAAGAATACCTTAAACCTGGGAGTTGAAACCCGTGGAATGGGTACCATGCAATATGACTTCAAAGGGTCTTCATTTGCTCACCGAACCTCTCCAATCCTATCACTGCTGCGTTTATGCCCCTGTACACATGCTTGATTCTCTTTCGGAGACATAGCAATCCATAGGTTTTAAGATACTTACTAGTCAGGTACATTCTTAGGCGTTTAATATGCGGTGTTGAGTCCATTTCGTTGAGCAAGGAGTAGCTCTTGTCTATTCCATATTTGGCTTAAGGAACTTTATCTGTGCTCATTTCAATCTCTGGTTTTATGCAGCACCCCAACTCACCTTTCCCCTTAAGCAAGCATAAGTTGGTTTTCTAAATTTGAGACCCTGTTCTGTTCTGTAATTCAGTTCCTGTGTAGCCAAGTTTACATTCCGTGTATTACTGATATCTTATGATGTTTCTTTTTCTGTGTGACTTATTTCAGTTAGAATCATCATACCTGAATCCACTCATTGTGCTGCTAAGGGCCTGATGACATAGATTTCATTGCTGAGTGATATTGCTTTGTAAGTAAATACCACAACTTCTTTATCCATTTTTCACTTTCTGCGATGTTGAACTTGTACTGTAAACGAGGTTCTTGTAAACAGAGGCGTTCCAAACATTGGGGTGGCTGTGTCTTTTTGATTTTAATTTCCCTAAGCTATAGGACCATAAGTGGAAGTGCCCTAGGCTCTGTTGCTTTGTTTTTTAGATGTTTCAGGAAACACCATACACTTCTCCCGAGTGTCTGTTGGCAATTTACATCCCGCCCATCAGCATAACAAGGCTCCCAGTTCTCCATGGCCTGTCCTGCCTTTCTGGATTTTACACTTTTTTCAGATGGCCCTTTTGACCGGGGGGAAGTGAGACTTCATTGTAGTGCAGATTTCCTTTGCAAGCTTGCTTGGTTGGCCAAAAAGGGCGTATGCGTTTTTTCCTGAATATATTCAGGAAAAAACGCATACGCCCTTTTTGGCCAAGTGCATCATTGTGGACGTTCTGCCTCTTTTCCTATGCTTTCAATGCAATTCCAGTCTACCTCCTGAAATCGGTTTCCTGCAATTCTGCCCCGCTTTCAAGTCCTCTTGGCAGCCTTACTTCAGTCTATTTTTGGACGATAGCTGTCATTTATAACTCTGCAGGTTTGTGAATTACAGTGCCCCTGAGCTCCTTTCTTCAACTCGCTTTCTTGTGAGCTGGCCGCAACACCGCAGGATGGCTTCAGGCCCTAATCTGGTTCCGGCACGGCACGCTGAGCCTTTGGTTATTCCTCTTCCTGGTGGGAAATGAGAGTTAAATTTGCCCGTCCAGACACCTCCAGCTAGTCTCTCATTGGTTCTCGCTATTCCTGTTCATCTTCCGCAGAAATTGCAAACTGGGCCAAACAGGAGGTTAAAGGGCTGACTCTCCAAGTGGGGAGAGTGTTAGTAAAGCGTCTGGAATGTTGCACCCGAGTACCAGGGGAGGAAAACTGAGACATATTTGAACACGTCTCCCGATCACATGGTTGATCATACTCTGGGTTCCACATGCATGTTTTAGCTGAAGGAAGAATACCTTAAACCTGGGAGTTGAAACCCGTGGAATGGGTACCATGCAATATGACTTCAAAGGGTCTTCATTTGCTCACCGAACCTCTCCAATCCTATCACTGCTGCGTTTATGCCCCTGTACACATGCTTGATTCTCTTTTGGAGACATAGCAATCCATAGGTTTTAAGATACTTACTAGTCAGGTACATTCTTAGGCGTTTAATATGCGGTGTTGAGTCCATTTCGTTGAGCAAGGAGTAGCTCTTGTCTATTCCATATTTGGCTTAAGGAACTTTATCTGTGCTCATTTCAATCTCTGGTTTTATGCAGCACCCCAACTCACCTTTCCCCTTAAGCAAGCATAAGTTGGTTTTCTAAATTTGAGACCCTGTTCTGTTCTGTAATTCAGTTCCTGTGTAGCCAAGTTTACATTCCGTGTATTACTGATATCTTATGATGTTTCTTTTTCTGTGTGACTTATTTCAGTTAGAATCATCATACCTGAATCCACTCATTGTGCTGCTAAGGGCCTGATGACACAGATTTCATTGCTGAGTGATATTGCTTTGTAAGTAAATACCACAACTTCTTTATCCATTTTTCACTTTCTGCGATGTTGAACTTGTACTGTAAACGAGGTTCTTGTAAACAGAGCCGTTCCAAACTTTGGGGTGGCTGTGTCTTTTTGATTTTAATTTCCCTAAGCTATAGGACCATAAGTGGAAGTGCCCTAGGCTCTGTTGCTTTGTTTTTTAGATGTTTCAGGAAACACCATACACTTCTCCCGAGTGTCTGTTGGCAATTTACATCCCGCCCATCAGCATAACAAGGCTCCCAGTTCTCCATGGCCTGTCCTGCCTTTCTGGATTTTACACTTTTTTCAGATGGCCCTTTTGACCGGGGGGAAGTGAGACTTCATTGTAGTGCAGATTTCCTTTGCAAGCTTGCTTGGTTGGCCAAAAAGGGCGTATGCGTTTTTTCCTGAATATATTCAGGAAAAAACGCATACGCCCTTTTTGGCCAAGTGCATCATTGTGGACGTTCTGCCTCTTTTCCTATGCTTTCAATGCAATTCCAGTCTACCTCCTGAAATCGGTTTCCTGCAATTCTGCCCCGCTTTCAAGTCCTCTTGGCAGCCTTACTTCAGTCTATTTTTGGACGATAGCTGTCATTTATAACTCTGCAGGTTTGTGAATTACAGTGCCCCTGAGCTCCTTTCTTCAACTCGCTTTCTTGTGAGCTGGCCGCAACACCGCAGGATGGCTTCAGGCCCTAATCTGGTTCCGGCACGGCACGCTGAGCCTTTGGTTAATTCCTCTTCCTGGTGGGAAATGAGAGTTAAATTTGCCCGTCCAGACACCTCCAGCTAGTCTCTCATTGGTTCTCGCTATTCCTGTTCATCTTCCGCAGAAATTGCAAACTGGGCCAAACAGGAGGTTAAAGGACTGACTCTCCAAGTGGGGAGAGTGTTAGTAAAGCGTCTGGAATGTTGCACCCGAGTACCAGGGGAGGAAAACTGAGACATATTTGAACACGTCTCCCGATCACATGGTTGATCATACTCTGGGTTCCACATGCATGTTTTAGCTGAAGGAAGAATACCTTAAACCTGGGAGTTGAAACCCGTGGAATGGGTACCATGCAATATGACTTCAAAGGGTCTTCATTTGCTCACCGAACCTCTCCAATCCTATCACTGCTGCGTTTATGCCCCTGTACACATGCTTGATTCTCTTTCGGAGACATAGCAATCCATAGGTTTTAAGATACTTACTAGTCAGGTACATTCTTAGGCGTTTAATATGCGGTGTTGAGTCCATTTCGTTGAGCAAGGAGTAGCTCTTGTCTATTCCATATTTGGCTTAAGGAACTTTATCTGTGCTCATTTCAATCTCTGGTTTTATGCAGCACCCCAACTCACCTTTCCCCTTAAGCAAGCATAAGTTGGTTTTCTAAATTTGAGACCCTGTTCTGTTCTGTAATTCAGTTCCTGTGTAGCCAAGTTTACATTCCGTGTATTACTGATATCTTATGATGTTTCTTTTTCTGTGTGACTTATTTCAGTTAGAATCATCATAGCTGAATCCACTCATTGTGCTGCTAAGGGCCTGATGACATAGATTTCATTGCTGAGTGATATTGCTTTGTAAGTAAATACCACAACTTCTTTATCCATTTTTCACTTTCTGCGATGTTGAACTTGTACTGTAAACGAGGTTCTTGTAAACAGAGCCGTTCCAAACTTTGGGGTGGCTGTGTCTTTTTTATTTTAATTTCCGTAAGCTATAGGACCATAAGTGGAAGTGCCCTAGGCTCTGTTGCTTTGTTTTTTAGATGTTTCAGGAAACACCATACACTTCTCCCGAGTGTCTGTTGGCAATTTACATCCCGCCCATCAGCATAACAAGGCTCCCAGTTCTCCATGGCCTGTCCTGCCTTTCTGGATTTTACACTTTTTTCAGATGGCCCTTTTGACCGGGGGGAAGTGAGACTTCATTGTAGTGCAGATTTCCTTTGCAAGCTTGCTTGGTTGGCCAAAAAGGGCGTATGCGTTTTTTCCTGAATATATTCAGGAAAAAACGCATACGCCCTTTTTGGCCAAGTGCATCATTGTGGACGTTCTGCCTCTTTTCCTATGCTTTCAATGCAATTCCAGTCTACCTCCTGAAATCGGTTTCCTGCAATTCTGCCCCGCTTTCAAGTCCTCTTGGCAGCCTTACTTCAGTCTATTTTTGGACGATAGCTGTCATTTATAACTCTGAAGGTTTGTGAATTACAGTGCCCCTGAGCTCCTTTCTTCAACTCGCTTTCTTGTGAGCTGGCCGCAACACCGCAGGATGGCTTCAGGCCCTAATCTGGTTCCGGCACGGCACGCTGAGCCTTTGGTTATTCCTCTTCCTGGTGGGAAATGAGAGTTAAATTTGCCCGTCCAGACACCTCCAGCTAGTCTCTCATTGGTTCTCGCTATTCCTGTTCATCTTCCGCAGAAATTGCAAACTGGGCCAAACAGGAGGTTAAAGGGCTGACTCTCCAAGTGGGGAGAGTGTTAGTAAAGCGTCTGGAATGTTGCACCCGAGTACCAGGGGAGGAAAACTGAGACATATTTGAACACGTCTCCCGATCACATGGTTGATCATACTCTGGGTTCCACATGCATGTTTTAGCTGAAGGAAGAATACCTTAAACCTGGGAGTTGAAACCCGTGGAATGGGTACCATGCAATATGACTTCAAAGGGTCTTCATTTGCTCACCGAACCTCTCCAATCCTATCACTGCTGCGTTTATGCCCCTGTACACATGCTTGATTCTCTTTCGGAGACATAGCAATCCATAGGTTTTAAGATACTTACTAGTCAGGTACATTCTTAGGCGTTTAATATGCGGTGTTGAGTCCATTTCGTTGAGCAAGGAGTAGCTCTTGTCTATTCCATATTTGGCTTAAGGAACTTTATCTGTGCTCATTTCAATCTCTGGTTTTATGCAGCACCCCAACTCACCTTTCCCCTTAAGCAAGCATAAGTTGGTTTTCTAAATTTGAGACCCTGTTCTGTTCTGTAATTCAGTTCCTGTGTAGCCAAGTTTACATTCCGTGTATTACTGATATCTTATGATGTTTCTTTTTCTGTGTGACTTATTTCAGTTAGAATCATCATACCTGAATCCACTCATTGTGCTGCTAAGGGCCTGATGACATAGATTTCATTGCTGAGTGATATTGCTTTGTAAGTAAATACCACAACTTCTTTATCCATTTTTCACTTTCTGCGATGTTGAACTTGTACTGTAAACGAGGTTCTTGTAAACAGAGCCGTTCCAAACTTTGGGGTGGCTGTGTCTTTTTGATTTTAATTTCCCTAAGCTATAGGACCATAAGTGGAAGTGCCCTAGGTTCTGTTGCTTTGTTTTTTAGATGTTTCAGGAAACACCATACACTTCTCCCGAGTGTCTGTTGGCAATTTACATCCCGCCCATCAGCATAACAAGGCTCCCAGTTCTCCATGGCCTGTCCTGCCTTTCTGGATTTTACACTTTTTTCAGATGGCCCTTTTGACCGGGGGGAAGTGAGACTTCATTGTAGTGCAGATTTCCTTTGCAAGCTTGCTTGGTTGGCCAAAAAGGGCGTATGCGTTTTTTCCTGAATATATTCAGGAAAAAACGCATACGCCCTTTTTGGCCAAGTGCATCATTGTGGACGTTCTGCCTCTTTTCCTATGCTTTCAATGCAATTCCAGTCTACCTCCTGAAATCGGTTTCCTGCAATTCTGCCCCGCTTTCAAGTCCTCTTGGCAGCCTTACTTCAGTCTATTTTTGGACGATAGCTGTCATTTATAACTCTGCAGGTTTGTGAATTACAGTGCCCCTGAGCTCCTTTCTTCAACTCGCTTTCTTGTGACCTGGCCGCAACACCGCAGGATGGCTTCAGGCCCTAATCTGGTTCCGGCACGGCACGCTGAGCCTTTGGTTAATTCCTCTTCCTGGTGGGAAATGAGAGTTAAATTTGCCCGTCCAGACACCTCCAGCTAGTCTCTCATTGGTTCTCGCTATTCCTGTTCATCTTCCGCAGAAATTGCAAACTGGGCCAAACAGGAGGTTAAAGGGCTGACTCTCCAAGTGGGGAGAGTGTTAGTAAAGCGTCTGGAATGTTGCACCCGAGTACCAGGGGAGGAAAACTGAGACATATTTGAACACGTCTCCCGATCACATGGTTGATCATACTCTGGGTTCCACATGCATGTTTTAGCTGAAGGAAGAATACCTTAAACCTGGGAGTTGAAACCCGTGGAATGGGTACCATGCAATATGACTTCAAAGGGTCTTCATTTGCTCACCGAACCTCTCCAATCCTATCACTGCTGCGTTTATGCCCCTGTACACATGCTTGATTCTCTTTCGGAGACATAGCAATCCATAGGTTTTAAGATACTTACTAGTCAGGTACATTCTTAGGCGTTTAATATGCGGTGTTGAGTCCATTTCGTTGAGCAAGGAGTAGCTCTTGTCTATTCCATATTTGGCTTAAGGAACTTTATCTGTGCTCATTTCAATCTCTGGTTTTATGCAGCACCCCAACTCACCTTTCCCCTTAAGCAAGCATAAGTTGGTTTTCTAAATTTGAGACCCTGTTCTGTTCTGTAATTCAGTTCCTGTGTAGCCAAGTTTACATTCCGTGTATTACTGATATCTTATGATGTTTCTTTTTCTGTGTGACTTATTTCAGTTAGAATCATCATACCTGAATCCACTCATTGTGCTGCTAAGGGCCTGATGACACAGATTTCATTGCTGAGTGATATTGCTTTGTAAGTAAATACCACAACTTCTTTATCCATTTTTCACTTTCTGCGATGTTGAACTTGTACTGTAAACGAGGTTCTTGTAAACAGAGCCGTTCCAAACTTTGGGGTGGCTGTGTCTTTTTGATTTTAATTTCCCTAAGCTATAGGACCATAAGTGGAAGTGCCCTAGGCTCTGTTGCTTTGTTTTTTAGATGTTTCAGGAAACACCATACACTTCTCCCGAGTGTCTGTTGGCAATTTACATCCCGCCCATCAGCATAACAAGGCTCCCAGTTCTCCATGGCCTGTCCTGCCTTTCTGGATTTTACACTTTTTTCAGATGGCCCTTTTGACGGGGGGAAGTGAGACTTCATTGTAGTGCAGATTTCCTTTGCAAGCTTGCTTGGTTGGCCAAAAAGGGCGTATGCGTTTTTTCCTGAATATATTCAGGAAAAAACGCATACGCCCTTTTTGGCCAAGTGCATCATTGTGGACGTTCTGCCTCTTTTCCTATGCTTTCAATGCAATTCCAGTCTACCTCCTGAAATCGGTTTCCTGCAATTCTGCCCCGCTTTCAAGTCCTCTTGGCAGCCTTACTTCAGTCTATTTTTGGACGATAGCTGTCATTTATAACTCTGCAGGTTTGTGAATTACAGTGCCCCTGAGCTCCTTTCTTCAACTCGCTTTCTTGTGAGCTGGCCGCAACACCGCAGGATGGCTTCAGGCCCTAATCTGGTTCCGGCACGGCACGCTGAGCCTTTGGTTAATTCCTCTTCCTGGTGGGAAATGAGAGTTAAATTTGCCCGTCCAGACACCTCCAGCTAGTCTCTCATTGGTTCTCGCTATTCCTGTTCATCTTCCGCAGAAATTGCAAACTGGGCCAAACAGGAGGTTAAAGGCGCTGACTCTCCAAGTGGGGAGAGTGTTAGTAAAGCGTCTGGAATGTTGCACCCGAGTACCAGGGGAGGAAAACTGAGACATATTTGAACACGTCTCCCGATCACATGGTTGATCATACTCTGGGTTCCACATGCATGTTTTAGCTGAAGGAAGAATACCTAAAACCTGGGTAGTTGAAACCCGTGGAATGGGTACCATGCAATATGACTTCAAAGGGTCTTCATTTGCTCACCGAACCTCTCCAATCCTATCACTGCTGCGTTTATGCCCCTGTACACATGCTTGATTCTCTTTCGGAGACATAGCAATCCATAGGTTTTAAGATACTTACTAGTCAGGTACATTCTTAGGCGTTTAATATGCGGTGTTGAGTCCATTTCGTTGAGCAAGGAGTAGCTCTTGTCTATTCCATATTTGGCTTAAGGAACTTTATCTGTGCTCATTTCAATCTCTGGTTTTATGCAGCACCCCAACTCACCTTTCCCCTTAAGCAAGCATAAGTTGGTTTTCTAAATTTGAGACCCTGTTCTGTTCTGTAATTCAGTTCCTGTGTAGCCAAGTTTACATTCCGTGTATTACTGATATCTTATGATGTTTCTTTTTCTGTGTGACTTATTTCAGTTAGAATCATCATACCTGAATCCACTCATTGTGCTGCTAAGGGCCTGATGACACAGATTTCATTGCTGAGTGATATTGCTTTGTAAGTAAATACCACAACTTCTTTATCCATTTTTCACTTTCTGCGATGTTGAACTTGTACTGTAAACGAGGTTCTTGTAAACAGAGCCGTTCCAAACTTTGGGGTGGCTGTGTCTTTTTGATTTTAATTTCCCTAAGCTATAGGACCATAAGTGGAAGTGCCCTAGGCTCTGTTGCTTTGTTTTTTAGATGTTTCAGGAAACACCATACACTTCTCCCGAGTGTCTGTTGGCAATTTACATCCCGCCCATCAGCATAACAAGGCTCCCAGTTCTCCATGGCCTGTCCTGCCTTTCTGGATTTTACACTTTTTTCAGATGGCCCTTTTGACCGGGGGGAAGTGAGACTTCATTGTAGTGCAGATTTCCTTTGCAAGCTTGCTTGGTTGGCCAAAAAGGGCGTATGCGTTTTTTCCTGAATATATTCAGGAAAAAACGCATACGCCCTTTTTGGCCAAGTGCATCATTGTGGACGTTCTGCCTCTTTTCCTATGCTTTCAATGCAATTCCAGTCTACCTCCTGAAATCGGTTTCCTGCAATTCTGCCCCGCTTTCAAGTCCTCTTGGCAGCCTTACTTCAGTCTATTTTTGGACGATAGCTGTCATTTATAACTCTGCAGGTTTGTGAATTACAGTGCCCCTGAGCTCCTTTCTTCAACTCGCTTTCTTGTGACCTGGCCGCAACACCGCAGGATGGCTTCAGGCCCTAATCTGGTTCCGGCACGGCACGCTGAGCCTTTGGTTAATTCCTCTTCCTGGTGGGAAATGAGAGTTAAATTTGCCCGTCCAGACACCTCCAGCTAGTCTCTCATTGGTTCTCGCTATTCCTGTTCATCTTCCGCAGAAATTGCAAACTGGGCCAAACAGGAGGTTAAAGGGACTGACTCTCCAAGTGGGGAGAGTGTTAGTAAAGCGTCTGGAATGTTGCACCCGAGTACCAGGGGAGGAAAACTGAGACATATTTGAACACGTCTCCCGATCACATGGTTGATCATACTCTGGGTTCCACATGCATGTTTTAGCTGAAGGAAGAATACCTTAAACCTGGGTAGTTGAAACCCGTGGAATGGGTACCATGCAATATGACTTCAAAGGGTCTTCATTTGCTCACCGAACCTCTCCAATCCTATCACTGCTGCGTTTATGCCCCTGTACACATGCTTGATTCTCTTTCGGAGACATAGCAATCCATAGGTTTTAAGATACTTACTAGTCAGGTACATTCTTAGGCGTTTAATATGCGGTGTTGAGTCCATTTCGTTGAGCAAGGAGTAGCTCTTGTCTATTCCATATTTGGCTTAAGGAACTTTATCTGTGCTCATTTCAATCTCTGGTTTTATGCAGCACCCCAACTCACCTTTCCCCTTAAGCAAGCATAAGTTGGTTTTCTAAATTTGAGACCCTGTTCTGTTCTGTAATTCAGTTCCTGTGTAGCCAAGTTTCCATTCCGTGTATTACTGATATCTTATGATGTTTCTTTTTCTGTGTGACTTATTTCAGTTAGAATCATCATACCTGAATCCACTCATTGTGCTGCTAAGGGCCTGATGACATAGATTTCATTGCTGAGTGATATTGCTTTGTAAGTAAATACCACAACTTCTTTATCCATTTTTCACTTTCTGCGATGTTGAACTTGTACTGTAAACGAGGTTCTTGTAAACAGAGGCGTTCCAAACTTTGGGGTGGCTGTGTCTTTTTGATTTTAATTTCCCTAAGCTATAGGACCATAAGTGGAAGTGCCCTAGGCTCTGTTGCTTTGTTTTTTAGATGTTTCAGGAAACACCATACACTTCTCCCGAGTGTCTGTTGGCAATTTACATCCCGCCCATCAGCATAACAAGGCTCCCAGTTCTCCATGGCCTGTCCTGCCTTTCTGGATTTTACACTTTTTTCAGATGGCCCTTTTGACCGGGGGGAAGTGAGACTTCATTGTAGTGCAGATTTCCTTTGCAAGCTTGCTTGGTTGGCCAAAAAGGGCGTATGCGTTTTTTCCTGAATATATTCAGGAAAAAACGCATACGCCCTTTTTGGCCAAGTGCATCATTGTGGACGTTCTGCCTCTTTTCCTATGCTTTCAATGCAATTCCAGTCTACCTCCTGAAATCGGTTTCCTGCAATTCTGCCCCGCTTTCAAGTCCTCTTGGCAGCCTTACTTCAGTATATTTTTGGACGATAGCTGTCATTTATAACTCTGCAGGTTTGTGAATTACAGTGCCCCTGAGCTCCTTTCTTCAACTCGCTTTCTTGTGACCTGGCCGCAACACCGCAGGATGGCTTCAGGCCCTAATCTGGTTCCGGCACGGCACGCTGAGCCTTTGGTTAATTCCTCTTCCTGGTGGGAAATGAGAGTTAAATTTGCCCGTCCAGACACCTCCAGCTAGTCTCTCATTGGTTCTCCCTATTCCTGTTCATCTTCCGCAGAAATTGCAAACTGGGCCAAACAGGAGGTTAAAGGACTGACTCTCCAAGTGGGGAGAGTGTTAGTAAAGCGTCTGGAATGTTGCACCCGAGTACCAGGGGAGGAAAACTGAGACATATTTGAACACGTCTCCCGATCACATGGTTGATCATACTCTGGGTTCCACATGCATGTTTTAGCTGAAGGAAGAATACCTTAAACCTGGGTAGTTGAAACCCGTGGAATGGGTACCATGCAATATGACTTCAAAGGGTCTTCATTTGCTCACCGAACCTCTCCAATCCTATCACTGCTGCGTTTATGCCCCTGTACACATGCTTGATTCTCTTTCGGAGACATAGCAATCCATAGGTTTTAAGATACTTACTAGTCAGGTACATTCTTAGGCGTTTAATATGCGGTGTTGAGTCCATTTCGTTGAGCAAGGAGTAGCTCTTGTCTATTCCATATTTGGCTTAAGGAACTTTATCTGTGCTCATTTCAATCTCTGGTTTTATGCAGCACCCCAACTCACCTTTCCCCTTAAGCAAGCATAAGTTGGTTTTCTAAATTTGAGACCCTGTTCTGTTCTGTAATTCAGTTCCTGTGTAGCCAAGTTTACATTCCGTGTATTACTGATATCTTATGATGTTTCTTTTTCTGTGTGACTTATTTCAGTTAGAATCATCATACCTGAATCCACTCATTGTGCTGCTAAGGGCCTGATGACATAGATTTCATTGCTGAGTGATATTGCTTTGTAAGTAAATACCACAACTTCTTTATCCATTTTTCACTTTCTGCGATGTTGAACTTGTACTGTAAACGAGGTTCTTGTAAACAGAGGCGTTCCAAACTTTGGGGTGGCTGTGTCTTTTTGATTTTAATTTCCCTAAGCTATAGGACCATAAGTGGCAGTGCCCTAGGCTCTGTTGCTTTGTTTTTTAGATGTTTCAGGAAACACCATACACTTCTCCCGAGTGTCTGTTGGCAATTTACATCCCGCCCATCAGCATAACAAGGCTCCCAGTTCTCCATGGCCTGTCCTGCCTTTCTGGATTTTACACTTTTTTCAGATGGCCCTTTTGACCGGGGGGAAGTGAGACTTCATTGTAGTGCAGATTTCCTTTGCAAGCTTGCTTGGTTGGCCAAAAAGGGCGTATGCGTTTTTTCCTGAATATATTCAGGAAAAAACGCATACGCCCTTTTTGGCCAAGTGCATCATTGTGGACGTTCTGCCTCTTTTCCTATGCTTTCAATGCAATTCCAGTCTACCTCCTGAAATCGGTTTCCTGCAATTCTGCCCCGCTTTCAAGTCCTCTTGGCAGCCTTACTTCAGTCTATTTTTGGACGATAGCTGTCATTTATAACTCTGCAGGTTTGTGAATTACAGTGCCCCTGAGCTCCTTTCTTCAACTCGCTTTCTTGTGAGCTGGCCGCAACACCGCAGGATGGCTTCAGGCCCTAATCTGGTTCCGGCACGGCACGCTGAGCCTTTGGTTAATTCCTCTTCCTGGTGGGAAATGAGAGTTAAATTTGCCCGTCCAGACACCTCCAGCTAGTCTCTCATTGGTTCTCGCTATTCCTGTTCATCTTCCGCAGAAATTGCAAACTGGGCCAAACAGGAGGTTAAAGGGACTGACTCTCCAAGTGGGGAGAGTGTTAGTAAAGCGTCTGGAATGTTGCACCCGAGTACCAGGGGAGGAAAACTGAGACATATTTGAACACGTCTCCCGATCACATGGTTGATCATACTCTGGGTTCCACATGCATGTTTTAGCTGAAGGAAGAATACCTAAAACCTGGGTAGTTGAAACCCGTGGAATGGGTACCATGCAATATGACTTCAAAGGGTCTTCATTTGCTCACCGAACCTCTCCAATCCTATCACTGCTGCGTTTATGCCCCTGTACACATGCTTGATTCTCTTTCGGAGACATAGCAATCCATAGGTTTTAAGATACTTACTAGTCAGGTACATTCTTAGGCGTTTAATATGCGGTGTTGAGTCCATTTCGTTGAGCAAGGAGTAGCTCTTGTCTATTCCATATTTGGCTTAAGGAACTTTATCTGTGCTCATTTCAATCTCTGGTTTTATGCAGCACCCCAACTCACCTTTCCCCTTAAGCAAGCATAAGTTGGTTTCTAAATTTGAGACCCTGTTCTGTTCTGTAATTCAGTTCCTGTGTAGCCAAGTTTACATTCCGTTATTACTGATATCTTATGATGTTTCTTTTTCTGTGTGACTTATTTCAGTTAGAATCCATCAGTAACCTGAATCCACTCATTATGCTGCTACGGGCCTGATGACATAGATTTCATTGCTGAGTGATATTGCTTTGTAAGTAAATACCACAACTTCTTTATCCATTTTTCACTTTCTGCGATGTTGAACTTGTACTGTAAACGAGGTTCTTGTAAACAGAGCCATTCCAAACTTTGGGATGGCTGTGTCTTTTTGATTTTAATTTCCCTAAGCTATAGGACCGATAAGTGGAAGTGCCCTAGGCTCTGTTGCTTTGTTTTTTAGATGTTTCAGGAAACAGCCATACACTTCTCCCGAGTGGTTGTTGGTAATTTACATCCCCCCATCAGCATAACAAGGCTCCCAGTTCTCCATGGCCTGTCCTGCCTTTCTGGATTTTACACTTTTTTCAGATGGCCCTTTGGACCGGGGGGAAGTGAGACTTCATTGTAGTGCAGATTTCCTTTGCAAGCTTGCTTGGTTGGCCAAAAAGGGCGTATGCGTTTTTTCCTGAATATATTCAGGAAAAAACGCATACGCCCTTTTTGGCCAAGTGCATCATTGTGGA
Source organism: Tursiops truncatus (assembly GCF_011762595.2). Classification (NCBI taxonomy): domain Eukaryota; kingdom Metazoa; phylum Chordata; class Mammalia; order Artiodactyla; family Delphinidae; genus Tursiops; species Tursiops truncatus. Next base: position 87,752 of record NW_022983466.1, on the reverse strand, counting down.
CGTTTTGCCTCTTTCCTATGCTTTCAATGCAATTCCAGTCTACCTCCTGAATCGTTTTCCTGCAATTCTGCCCCGCTTTCAAGTCTCTTGGCAGCCTTACTTCAGTCTATGTTTGGACGATAGCTGTCATTTATAACTCTGCAGGTTTGTGAATTACAGTGCCCCTGAGCTCCTTTCTTCAACTCGCTTTCTTGTGACCTGGCCGCAACACCGCAGGATGGCTTCAGGCCCTAATCTGGTTCCGGCACGGCACGCTGAGCCTTTGGTTATTTCCTCTTCCTGGTGGGAAATGAGAGTTAAATTTCCCGTCCAGACACCTCCAGCTAGCCTCTCATGGGTTCTCGCTATTCCTGTTCATCTTCCGCAGAAATTGCAAACTGGGCCAAACAGGAGGTTAAAGGCGCTGACTCTCCAAGTGGGGAGAGTGTTAGTAAAGCGTCTGGAATGTTGCACCCGAGTACCAGGGGAGGAAAACTGATACATATTTGAACACGTCTCCCGATCACATGGTTGATCATACTTGGGTTCCACATGCATGGTTTAGCTGAAGGAAGAATACCTTAAACCTGGGTAGTTGAAAACCGTGGAATGGGTACCATGCAATATGACTTCAAGGGTCTTCATTTGCTCACGAACCTCTCCAATCCTATCACTGCTGCGTTATGCCCTGGTACACATGCTGTGATTCTCTTTCGGAGACATAGCAATCCATAGGTTTTACAGATACTTACTAGTCCAGGTACATTCTTAGCTTTTAATATGCGGTGTTGAGTCCATTTCGTTGAGCAAGGAGTAGCTCTTGTCTATTCCATATTTGGCTTAAGGAACTTTATCTGTGCTCATTTCAAATCTCTGGTTTATGCAGCACCCCAACTCACCTTTCCCCTTAAGCAAGCATAAGTTGGTTTTCTAAATTGAGACCCTGTTCTGTTCTGTAATTCAGTTCCTGTGTAGCCAAGTTTACATTCCGTGTATTACTGATATCTTATGATGTTTCTTTTCTGTGTGACTTATTTCAGTTAGAATCATCATACCTGAATCCACTCATTGTGCTGCTAAGGGCCTGATGACATAGATTTCATTGCTGAGTGATATTGCTTTGTAAGTAAATACCACAACTTCTTTATCCATTTTTCACTTTCTGCGATGTTGAACTTGTACTGTAAAACGAGGTTCTTGTAAACAGAGCATCCAAACTTTGGGGTGGCTGTGTCTTTTTGATTTTAATTTCCCTAAGCTATAGGACCATAAGTGCAAGTGCCCTAGGCTCTGTTGCTTTGTTTTTTAGATGTTTCAGGAAACACCATACACTTCTCCTGAGTGTCTGTTGGCAATTTACATCCCCGCCATCAGCATAACAAGGCTCCCAGTTTCTCCATGGGCCTGTCCTGCCTTTCTGGATTTTACCACTTTTTTCAGATGGCCCTTTTGACCGGGGGGAAGTGAGACTTCATTGTAGTGCAGATTTCCTTTGCAAGCTTGCTTGGTTGGCCAAAAAGGGCGTATGCGTTTTTCCTGAATATATTCAGGAAAAAACGCATACGCCCTTTTTGGCCAAGTGCATCATTGTGGACGTTCTGCCTCTTTTCCTATGCTTTTCAATGCAATTCCAGTCTACCTCCTGAAATCAGGTTTCCTGCAATTCTGCCCCGCTTTCAAGTCCTCTTGGCAGCCTTACTTCAGTCTATTTTTGGACGATAGCTGTCATTTATAACTCTGCAGGTTTTGTGAATTACAGTGCCCCTGAGCTCCTTTCTTCAACTCGCTTTCTTGTGACCTGGCCGCAACACCCCAGGATGGCTTCAGGCCCTAATCTGGTTCCGGCACGGCACGCTGAGCCTTTGGTTAATTCCTCTTCCTGGTGGGAAATGAGAGTTAAATTGCCCGTCCAGACACCTCCAGCTAGTCTCTCATTGGTTCTCGCTATTCCTGTTCATCTTCCACGAAATTGCAAACTGGGCCAAACAGGAGGTTAAAGGGACTGACTCTCCAAGTCGGGAGAGTGTTAGTAAAGCGTCTGGAATGTTGCACCCGAGTACCAGGGTACGAAAACTGAGACATATTTGAACACGTCTCCCGATCACATGGTTGATCATACTCTGGGTTCCACATGCATGTTTTAGCTGAAGGAAGAATACCTTAAACCTGGGATTTGAAACCCGTGGAATGGGTACCATGCAATATGACTTCAAAGGGTCTTCATTTGCTCACCGAACATCTCCAATCCTATCACTGCTGCGTTTATGCCCCTGTACACATGCTTGATTCTCTTTCGGAGACATAGCAATCCATAGGTTTAAGATACTTACTAGTCAGGTACATTCTTAGGCGTTTAATATGCGGTGTTGAGTCCATTTCGTTGAGCAAGGAGTAGCTCTTGTCTATTCCATATTTGGCTTAAGGAACTTTATCTGTGCTCATTTCAATCTCTGGTTTTATGCAGCACCCCAACTCACCTTTCCCCTTAAGCAAGCATAAGTTGGTTTTCTAAATTTGAGACCCTGTTCTGTTCTGTAATTCAGTTCCTGTGTAGCCAAGTTTACATTCCGTGTATTACTGATATCTTATGATGTTTCTTTTTCTGTGTGACTTATTTCAGTTAGAATCATCATACCTGAATCCACTCATTGTGCTGCTAAGGGCCTGATGACATAGATTTCATTGCTGAGTGATATTGCTTTGTAAGTAAATACCACAACTTCTTTATCCATTTTTCACTTTCTGCGATGTTGAACTTGTACTGTAAACGAGGTTCTTGTAAACAGAGGCGTTCCAAACTTTGGGGTGGCTGTGTCTTTTTGATTTTAATTTCCCTAAGCTATAGGACCATAAGTGGCAGTGCCCTAGGCTCTGTTGCTTTGTTTTTTAGATGTTTCAGGAAACACCATACACTTCTCCCGAGTGTCTGTTGGCAATTTACATCCCGCCCATCAGCATAACAAGGCTCCCAGTTCTCCATGGCCTGTCCTGCCTTTCTGGATTTTACACTTTTTTCAGATGGCCCTTTTGACCGGGGGAAGTGAGACTTCATTGTAGTGCAGATTTCCTTTGCAAGCTTGCTTGGTTGGCCAAAAAGGGCGTATGCGTTTTTTCCTGAATATATTCAGGAAAAAACGCATACGCCCTTTTTGGCCAAGTGCATCATTGTGGACGTTCTGCCTCTTTTCCTATGCTTTCAATGCAATTCCAGTCTACCTCCTGAAATCGGTTTCCTGCAATTCTGCCCGCTTTCAAGTCCTCTTGGCAGCCTTACTTCAGTCTATTTTGGACGATAGCTGTCATTTATAACTCTGCAGGTTTGTGAATTACAGTGCCCCTGAGCTCCTTCTTCAACTCGCTTTCTTGTGACCTGGCCGCAACACCGCAGGATGGCTTCAGGCCCTAATCTGGTTCCGGCACGGCACGCTGAGCCTTTGGTTAATTCCTCTTCCTGGTGGGAAATGAGAGTTAAATTTGCCCGTCCAGACACCTCCAGCTAGTCTCTCATTGGTTCTCGCTATTCCTGTTCATCTTCCACAGAAATTGCAAACTGGGCCAAACAGGAGGTTAAAGGGACTGACTCTCCAAGTGGGGAGAGTGTTAGTAAAGCGTCTGGAATGTTGCACCCGAGTACCAGGGTACGAAAACTGAGACATATTTGAACACGTCTCCCGATCACATGGTTGATCATACTCTAGGTTCCACATGCATGTTTTAGCTGAAGGAAGAATACCTTAAACCTGGAGAGTTGAAACCCGTGGAATGGGTACCATGCAATATGACTTCAAAGGGTCTTCATTTGCTCACCGAACCTCTCCAATCCTATCACTGCTGCGTTTATGCCCTGTACACATGCTTGATTCTCTTTCGGAGACATAGCAATCCATAGGTTTTAAGATACTTACTAGTCAGGTACATTCTTAGGCGTTTAATATGCGGTGTTGAGTCCATTTCGTTGAGCAAGGAGTAGCTCTTGTCTATTCCATATTTGGCTTAAGGAACTTTATCTGTGCTCATTTCAATCTCTGGTTTTATGCAGCACCCCAACTCACCTTTCCCCTTAAGCAAGCATAAGTTGGTTTTCTAAATTTGAGACCCTGTTCTGTTCTGTAATTCAGTTCCTGTGTAGCCAAGTTTACATTCCGTGTATTACTGATATCTTTTTTTTTTTTGCCGTAACTACCTTTATTGGTATCGCTTGTGTATCAGTTCATCAAAACCTTTGTTTCATATTTCTCGCCTTAATCCCCTGAAAGTTCCAGATGGGCAAAAATACTTTTAAATACGCAGCTGGCTTCTGTCTTATGTGCTTAATATTATACATTTGTTGCTTGTTTTGCACATGTCTATGGCTGCACTACTTGCAAGACGAAAGTCACATATAAAAATACAGACTAATCGAAACACAAAAGTCAGCCATTGTCTAGAATGTGGTTTACAATACAGAGCTTGCAGACAACACAGACTATATATATAAGTCATCTGTCTGAAAACAGAAAGTAGTGTCTCAGACTGACTCCGGAGAAAGGTGCTGACACACAGGGAAACTCACTGATGATTCTCCTTTATGTTTATTAGATAGATCAATACCAAATTATTTCACATATATTATATTCAATATCTATATATATATATCTTGTAACCAAATTCTGGTTTAAAAGTCACAAACCAACATGTAAATACAAAATGTTAGGAAAGGTTTAACATACATAGGGGAAAACATGTCTTATGCCTCGCAAAGACTTTCTACAATCTAGCATAAAGGCAAATGTGGTTGAAAAAAAAGGAAATCCATATACAATTACAGAAAAACATTTAGTCAAGCCACCTAATATAAAATATTTCAGATATCATGTCCAAAAACGTCCACGTGTTGCAGAGGTCTCTACAAATCAATTAGAATGACGTCAACAAGATCTGCAAACCGAAGTCTTAGCAAGTAAACGTGACTCATGCTTTTCTCTCTGAGACAATGAGGCTTGACGTTCAGTTAAAGGCAGGTAAACACGACTATGAAGAAACCCTTCTTTACAACAGCTTAACGGTACCCATTTAGGGCAATATACCCGCTTTCCCAGCTATGTGTGCACGCAGTGTTCTGTGATAAAATGACTCAGTTACTTTAAAAAAGCATAAATGGCAAAACAAAATAACCAGAACTCCGCGAAGCTGGTAAAACCACAAAGACACTGAAATCCAGCAACTCCTGAGAGGCTGAGAGATCAAATGAATCATAAAATCTGGATGACTCTGATTTGGGGTTTAACTTTGGTTAAAACTGAAAAGTCTGAAAAGAACCAATGTTTTGGAAGAAGCAGTGTCACTTGTAAACATCCTGCCACCTAACTAAAAGGACGGCCTCTTCTTCTAGACCCACGACTTAATAAGACAGGAAGCTCTCAACACACAGCGCTGGAGAAGATGGATTCCACAAGTCAAACTTGAGTGAAACTGTTCTAATGCAATGTACCAAACACGCGTTTGTTCTTAGGAAAAATTACAAAACTAACAAATATTTTTCTCCAGAATTATAAAAGATAAAATCTATGAATCAGTACTGTTATGTGATTACAGAACAATAGCCAACTGAAAAAAAAAACAAAACACCAACCCACAGGCCGTCTACACCGTCCCCAATCCATTTCCTGCAGCCAGTACTTCCCACCTGCTCTGAGGACTGAGCCTTAGACACCGTTGACTGTATTTAAAGTTGAGTCAACAGTACTCTCTGTCTCTGGGGCAAAAGTAATGCAGCTCATTACTTACACACAACACTTGTTTCATTCTTCAGGACTTTCTTTGACGGGATTACTCAATGTTGGTTACTTTAAAGGTAACAAAAGGTGTCAGAAAAAAATGCCTTGGAATTCTTTTGCAATTCCACAAAGACACCTGGCAATCTGATACGTTCATTCCTCTCCCCATCACAATTTTTGTTTTTTAAAATTACAATTGACAACTCACGTAAGATGTAATTAATTTACTTAAAATAAGAGAGGGCTTTTCAATCAAGTATCCACGTTCCAAATAACTAAAACATTTAGTTAAATCTTTTAAATTAATCTTTTAATAAATCTTTAATTACTCGGTGCCAGTAATTAAGAGGTTGATTCCGTAAAATTCAAACTTGCACATAGGCGTGTCCCACTCAGAAAAGATTTCATACACTTAGCAACTTGTGCTTTTTGTCTCACCTTTTATAAGAAACACAGATTAATTTCAACTTCAGTTTTCCTTTCTGATGCAGACACGTGTACCTTGTGTAAGAAACGGTCTCCAGGCCACCTCCACGTGTAGACCTCAGCATTTCCTGAGAGTGTGAAGTCAACCCCTCCTCCAGGAGACTCTCGCCCTTTTGAGACATTCCCCCTTGCACCTTATGTTTGTCAGACTATGTTTACAGAAATCAGATGACTGGATGAAAACTCTACAGGACAGTCAAGGACAGACGAGAAGACGAGATGCAGAGCGGGAGCCCCTTCCTCCTCCAGTGCACCTGCTGCGGGCAGCCCTCCAGGAAGGCTTGGCCTCCTCCCCTGGACCACAGACTTACTTTTCTCTGTAATAAAGCAGGTAGTACTTCAGGGGATCTGGCAGAGGGAGGCTCAGGACCTTCTCACGCAGGAAGTTCACCGGGGGCTCGGGCTTGGTGTCCGGCGGGGTTGTCACCTCTTCTTCTTGCCGCTCGTCTTCCAGGTCTCCGCAGCTGGTGTCATCAGAGGGGTTGGAGAGCCGACTGGCAAACACCTCTTTGTCCAAAAAGACAATCGTTTCCATTCGGCGGCGGCGAACTCTCCTCCGTTTAAACCTGGGAGTGTTCTTCAGTCCGTTCCCGTTTTTGTTCACAGCTTCCTGGTGGATGACCTTCTTAATGGTGCCCCGGATGGCAATGCGCGCCAGGTCCTGGAGGCTGCGAACCGCCAGGGGTGTGGACAAGTCGTGATTCTCCTGACTCCGACTGGCAGGGCTGGACGAGTGGAGCAAAAGACACAGCCAGAATCTTTTTGGTTTCCCAGGCGGAAGGACCCGTCCGAGTTATCTTAGTCAACTTCTCTTCCAGCGGCATGACCAGGACGCCCCCGACTTTGAGGAGGCTCTTCATGTACCCCTCGTGCTGCTTCTGCACGCCTGCCCCGCAGTACACCCGGTCATACTGAGAGCAGCCTGGAGAGATCTCCAGGCAATTGCCGGTGACGAAGGAGGGCTCGCAGAAGTCAAACTTGTCGAAGCTGTCACTCGTCCTGATGAAAAAGTCCAGCTTCTGCTTCGCATACTCTGTCACATCTGAATGGAGTTCCACCCCGTGGTTCACACCAAAAGGACCGAGGATGAGCCCCACCATGGAGCTGAGGTAGCCGGTGCCGCTGCCCAGGTTCAGGAAGGAAAGGCCAGGCTGCAGGTCCAGGGCCTCCATCACCTCCGAATAGATGCACGGAGCAGAGAGGTGGATGTTCCCGTGCTTCCACGCCAGGTCCTTGTACGCGTTCTCCTTAAACTCCTCGAGGTAATAGTCGGCGCGGTCAACAGCTCGGAAGGCCTGCTCCACCAGCTCGGAGCGGATGTACTGCGCCGCCTTCAGATGGTCTATCAGCTCGTCGTTGTCTTCACCAGCACTCACCGCGCCTCCCATCTTCGGGACCGCGCTTACAGAAAGCTGCCGCTGGAGAGACCTCGGGAACCCCCGGAACGCTGGAGGGCGGACCCCCGGGGAGGGGGGAGGGGCGACGGGAGACGCCTGGGACGCGGAGGGGTGTTTATGCTTGGGGGTGGGGAACGAGAGGACAGCGGAAGAGGACAGGAAGACGGGGAGAGGAGAATGCGGCCCTGGGGGAGGGTCCGGGAGCCCGGGACCACGGGAAGGGGAGGGGTGGAGAGGAGGGAGAGAGGGGGAGGGGGCCGAGGGGCCGCACCGCCCCCATACCCCGCTGCAGGCCGGGCCGAGGGCGGCGGCGGCGGCGGCGGCGGCTCAGTACCTCCTGGCTCGGCGGGCCCGCGGAATCGGCCGCTGGGCCGCACCTGCAGCTCTTCCGGCGCCCCTCGCCAGTCCGCCTCCCACTACGCAGCCCCGACCTCCGCCCTACTGATATCTTATGATGTTTCTTTTTCTGTGTGACTTATTTCAGTTAGAATCATCATACCTGAATCCACTCATTGTGCTGCTAAGGGCCTGATGACACAGATTTCATTGCTGAGTGATATTGCTTTGTAAGTAAATACCACAACTTTTTTATCCATTTTTCACTTTCTGCGATGTTGAACTTGTACTGTAAACGAGGTTCTTGTAAACAGAGCCGTTCCAAACTTTGGGGTGGCTGTGTCTTTTTGATTTTAAATTCCCTAAGCTATAGGACCATAAGTGGAAGTGCCCTAGGCTCTGTTGCTTTGTTTTTTAGATGTTTCAGGAAACACCATACACTTCTCCCGAGTGGTTGTTGGCAATTTACATCCCGCCCTTCAGCATAACAAGGCTCCCAGTTCTCCATGGCCTGTCCTGCCTTTCTGGATTTTACACTTTTTTCAGATGGCCCTTTTGACCGGGGGGAAGTGAGACTTCATTGTAGTGCAGATTTCCTTTGCAAGCTTGCTTGGTTGGCCAAAAAGGGCGTATGCGTTTTTTCCTGAATATATTCAGGAAAAAACGCATACGCCCTTTTTGGCCAAGTGCATCATTGTGGACGTTCTGCCTCTTTTCCTATGCTTTCAATGCAATTCCAGTCTACCTCCTGAAATCGGTTTCCTGCAATTCTGCCCCGCTTTCAAGTCCTCTTGGCAGCCTTACTTCAGTCTATTTTTGGACGATTGCTGTCATTTATAACTCTGCAGGTTTGTGAATTACAGTGCCCCTGAGCTCCTTTCTTCAACTCGCTTTCTTGTGACCTGGCCGCAACACCGCAGGATGGCTTCAGGCCCTAATCTGGTTTCGGCACGGCACGCTGAGCCTTTGGTTAATTCCTCTTCCTGGTGGGAAATGAGAGTTAAATTGGCCCGTCCAGACACCTCCAGCTAGCCTCTCATTGGTTCTCGCTATTCCTGTTCATCTTCCGCAGAAATTGCAAACTGGGCCAAACAGGAGGTTAAAGCACTGACTCTCCAAGTGGGGAGAGTGTTAGTAAAGCGTCTGGAATGTTGCACCCGAGTACCAGGGGAGGAAAACTGAGACATATTTGAACACGTCTCCCGTTCACATGGTTGATCATACTTGGGTTCCACATGCATGTTTTAGCTGAAGGAAGAATACCTTAAACCTGGAGAGTTGAGACCCGTGTAATGGGTACCATGCAATATGACTTCAAAGGGTCTTCATTTGCTCACCGAACCTCTCCAATCCTATCACTGCTGCGTTTATGCCCCTGTACACATGCTTGATTCTCTTTCGGAGACATAGCAATCCATAGGTTTTAAGATACTTACTAGTCAGGTACATTCTTAGGCGTTTAATATGCGGTGTTGAGTCCATTTCGTTGAGCAAGGAGTAGCTCTTGTCTATTCCATATTTGACTTAAGGAACTTTATCTGTGCTCATTTCAATCTCTGGTTTTATGCAGCACCCCAACTCACCTTTACCCTTAAGCAAGCATAAGTTGGTTTTCTAAATTTGAGACCCTGTTCTGTTCTGTAATTCAGTTCCTGTGTAGCCAAGTTTACATTCCGTGTATTACTGATATCTTATGATGTTTCTTTTTCTGTGTGACTTATTTCAGTTAGAATCATCATACCTGAATCCACTCATTGTGCTGCTAAGGGCCTGATGACATAGATTTCATTGCTGAGTGATATTGCTTTGTAAGTAATACCACAACTTCTTTATCCATTTTTCACTTTCTGCGATGTTGAACTTGTACTGTAAACGAGGTTCTTGTAAACAGAGCCATTCCAAACTTTGGGGTGGCTGTGTCTTTTTGATTTTAATTTCCCTAAGCTATAGGACCATAAGTGGCAGTGCCCTAGGCTCTGTTGCTTTGTTTTTTAGATGTTTCAGGAAACACCATACACTTCTCCCGAGTGTCTGTTGGCAATTTACATCCCGCCCATCAGCATAACAAGGCTCCCAGTTCTCCATGGCCTGTCCTGCCTTTCTGGATTTTACACTTTTTTCAGATGGCCCTTTTGACCGGGGGGAAGTGAGACTTCATTGTAGTGCAGATTTCCTTTGCAAGCTTGCTTGGTTGGCCAAAAAGGGCGTATGCGTTTTTTCCTGAATATATTCAGGAAAAAACGCATACGCCCTTTTTGGCCAAGTGCATCATTGTGGACGTTCTGCCTCTTTTCCTATGCTTTCAATGCAATTCCAGTCTACCTCCTGAAATCGGTTTCCTGCAATTCTGCCCCGCTTTCAAGTCCTCTTGGCAGCCTTACTTCAGTCTATTTTTGGACGATAGCTGTCATTTATAACTCTGCAGGTTTGTGAATTACAGTGCCCCTGAGCTCCTTTCTTCAACTCGCTTTCTTGTGACCTGGCCGCAACACCGCAGGATGGCTTCAGGCCCTAATCTGGTTCCGGCACGGCACGCTGAGCCTTTGGTTAATTCCTCTTCCTGGTGGGAAATGAGAGTTAAATTTGCCCGTCCAGACACCTCCAGCTAGCCTCTCATTGGTTCTCGCTATTCCTGTTCATCTTCCGCAGAAATTGCAAACTGGGCCAAACAGGAGGTTAAAGGGACTGACTCTCCAAGTGGGGAGAGTGTTAGTAAAGCGTCTGGAATGTTGCACCCGAGTACCAGGGGAGGAAAACTGAGACATATTTGAACACGTCTCCCGATCACATGGTTGATCATACTCTAGGGTTCCACATGCATGTTTTAGCTGAAGGAAGAATACCTTAAACCTGGGTAGTTGAAACCCGTGGAATGGGTACCATGCAATATGACTTCAAAGGGTCTTCATTTGCTCACCGAACCTCTCCAATCCTATCACTGCTGCGTTTATGCCCCTGTACACATGCTTGATTCTCTTTCGGAGACATAGCAATCCATAGGTTTTAAGATACTTACTAGTCAGGTACATTCTTAGGCGTTTAATATGCGGTGTTGAGTCCATTTCGTTGAGCAAGGAGTAGCTCTTGTCTATTCCATATTTGGCTTAAGGAACTTTATCTGTGCTCATTTCAATCTCTGGTTTTATGCAGCACCCCAACTCACCTTTACCCTTAAGCAAGCATAAGTTGGTTTTCTAAATTTGAGACCCTGTTCTGTTCTGTAATTCAGTTCCTGTGTAGCCAAGTTTACATTCCGTGTATTACTGATATCTTATGATGTTTCTTTTTCTGTGTGACTTATTTCAGTTAGAATCATCATACCTGAATCCACTCATTGTGCTGCTAAGGGCCTGATGACATAGATTTCATTGCTGAGTGATATTGCTTTGTAAGTAATACCACAACTTCTTTATCCATTTTTCACTTTCTGCGATGTTGAACTTGTACTGTAAACGAGGTTCTTGTAAACAGAGCCGTTCCAAACTTTGGGGTGGCTGTGTCTTTTTGATTTTAATTTCCCTAAGCTATAGGACCATAAGTGGAAGTGCCCTAGGCTCTGTTGCTTTGTTTTTAGATGGTTCAGGAAACACCATACACTTCTCCCGAGTGGTTGTTGGCAATTTACATCCCGCCCATCAGCATAACAAGGCTCCCAGTTCTCCATGGCCTGTCCTGCCTTTCTGGATTTTACACTTTTTTCAGATGGCCCTTTTGACCGGGGGGAAAGTGAGACTTCATTGTAGTGCAGATTTCCTTTGCAAGCTTGCTTGGTTGGCCAAAAAGGGCGTATGCGTTTTTTCCTGAATATATTCAGGAAAAAAACGCATACGCCCTTTTTGGCCAAGTGCATCATTGTGGACGTTCTGCCTCTTTTCCTATGCTTTCAATGCAATTCCAGTCTACCTCCTGAAATCGGTTTCCTGCAATTCTGCCCCGCTTTCAAGTCCTCTTGGCAGCCTTACTTCAGTCTATTTTTGGACGATAGCTGTCATTTATAACTCTGCAGGTTTGTGAATTACAGTGCCCCTGAGCTCCTTTCTTCAACTCGCTTTCTTGTGACCTGGCCGCAACACCGCAGGATGGCTTCAGGCCCTAATCTGGTTCCGGCCCGGCACGCTGAGCCTTTGGTTAATTCCTCTTCCTGGTGGGAAATGAGAGTTAAATTTGCCCGTCCAGACACCTCCAGCTAGCCCTCATTGGTTCTCGCTATTCCTGTTCATCTTCCGCAGAAATTGCAAACTGGGCCAAACAGGAGGTTAAAGGGACTGACTCTCCAAGTGGGGAGAGTGTTAGTAAAGGCGTCTGGAATGTTGCACCCGAGTACCAGGTACGAAAACTGAGACATATTTGAACACGTCTCCCGTTCACATGGTTGATCATACTCTGGTTTCCACATGCATGTTTTAGCTGAAGGAAGAATACCTTAAACCTGGGTAGTTGAAGACCCGTGGAATGGGTACCATGCAATATGACTTCAAAGGGTCTTCATTTGCTCACCGAACCTCTCCAATCCTATCACTGCTGCGTTTATTCCCCTGTACACATGCTTGATTCTCTTTCGGAGACATAGCAATCCATAGGTTTTAAGATACTTACTAGTCAGGTACATTCTTAGGCGTTTAATATGCGGTGTTGAGTCCATTTCGTTGAGCAAGGAGTAGCTCTTGTCTATTCCATATTTGGCTTAAGGAACTTTATCTGTGCTCATTTCAATCTCTGGTTTTATGCAGCACCCCAACTCACCTTTACCCTTAAGCAAGCATAAGTTGGTTTTCTAAATTTGAGACCCTGTTCTGTTCTGTAATTCAGTTCCTGTGTAGCCAAGTTTCCATTCCGTTTATTACTGATATCTTATGATGTTTCTTTTTCTGTGTGACTTATTTCAGTTAGAATCATCATACCTGAATCCACTCATTGTGCTGCTAAGGGCCTGATGACATAGATTTCATTGCTGAGTGATATTGCTTTGTAAGTGAATACCACAACTTCTTTATCCATTTTTCACTTTCTGCGATGTTGAACTTGTACTGTAAACGAGGTTCTTGTACACAGAGCCGTCCCAAACTTTGGGGTGGCTGTGTCTTTTTGATTTTGAATTTCCCTAAGCTATAGGACCATAAGTGGAAGTGCCCTAGGCTCTGTTGCTTTGTTTTTTAGATGTTTCAGGAAACACATACACTTCTCCCGAGTGGTTGTTGGCAATTTACATCCCGCCCATCAGCAAAACAAGGCTCCCAGTTCTCCATGGCCTGTCCTGCCTTTCTGGATTTTACACTTTTTTCAGATGGCCCTTTTGACCAGGGGGGAAGTGAGACTTCATTGTAGTGCAGATTTCCTTTGCAAGCTTGCTTGGTTGGCCAAAAAGGGCGTATGCGTTTTTTCCTGAATATATTCAGGAAAAACGCATACTCCCTTTTTGGCCAAGTGCATCATTGTGGACGTTCTGCCTCTTTCCTATGCTTTCAATGCAATTCCAGTCTACCTCCTGAAATCGGTTTCCTGCAATTCTGCCCCGCTTTCAAGTCCTCTTGGCAGCCTTACTTCAGTCTATTTTTGGACGATAGCTGTCATTTATAACTCTGCAGGTTTGTGAATTACAGTGCCCCTGAGCTCCTTTCTTCAACTCGCTTTCTTGTGACCTGGCCGCAACACCGCAGGATGGCTTCAGGCCCTAATCTGGTTCCGGCCCGGCATGCCTGAGCCTTTGGTTAATTCCTCTTCCTGGTGGGAAATGAGAGTTAAATTTGCCCGTCCAGACACCTCCAGCTAGCCTCTCATTGTTTCTCGCTATTCCTGTTCATCTTCCGCAGAAATTGCAAACTGGGCCAAACAGGAGGTTAAAGGGACTGACTCTCCAAGTCGGGAGAGTGTTAGTAAAGCGTGTGGAATGTTGCACCCGAGTACCAGGGGAGGAAAACTGAGACATATTTGAACACGTCTCCCGTTCACATGGTTGATCATACTCTGGGTTCCACATGCATGTTTTAGCTGAAGGAAGAATACCTTAAACCTGGAGAGTTGAGACCCGTGGAATGGGTACCATGCAATATGACTTCAAAGGGTCTTCATTTGCTCACCGAACCTCTCCAATCCTATCACTGCTGCGTTTATGCCCCTGTACACACTCTTGATTCTCTTTTGGAGACATAGCAATCCATAGGTTTTAAGATACTTACTAGTCAGGTACATTCTTAGGCGTTTAATATGGGGTTTTGAGTCCATTTCGTTGAGCAAGGAGTAGCTCTTGTCTATTCCATATTTGGCTTAAGGAACTTTATCTGTGCTCATTTCAATCTCTGGTTTTATGCAGCACCCCAACTCACCTTTACCCTTAAGCAAGCATAAGTTGGTTTTCTAAATTTGAGACCCTGTTCTGTTTTGGAATTCAGTTCCTGTGTAGACAAGTTTACATTCCGTGTATTAGTGATATCTTATGATGTTTCTTTTCTGTGTGACTTATTTCAGTTAGAATCATCGTACCTGAATCCACTCATTATGCTGCTACGGGCCTGATGACATAGATTTCATTGCTGAGTGATACTGCATTGTAACTTAAGTACCACAAGATTCTTTATCCATTTTTCACTTTCTGCGATGTTGAACTTGTACGGTAAATAGAGGTTCTTGTAAACAGAGGCGTCCCAAACTTTGGGGTGGCTGTGTCTTTTTGATTTTAATTTCCCTAAGCTATAGGACCATAAGTGGAAGTGCCCTAGGCTCTGTTGCTTTGTTTTTTAGATGTTTCAGGAAACACAATACACTTCTCCCGAGTGTCTGTTGGCAATTTACATCCCGCCCATCAGCATAACAAGGCTCCCAGTTCTCCATGGCCTGTCCTGCCTTTCTGGATTTTACACTTTTTTCAGATGGCCCTTTTGACCGGGGGGAAGTGAGACTTCATTGTAGTGCAGATTTCCTTTGCAAGCTTGCTTGGTTGGCCAAAAAGGGCGTATGCGTTTTTTCCTGAATATATTCAGGAAAAAACGCATACGCCCTTTTTGGCCAAGTGCATCATTGTGGACGTTCTGCCTCTTTTCCTATGCTTTCAATGCAATTCCAGTCTACCTCCTGAAATCGGTTTCCTGCAATTCTGCCCCGCTTTCAAGTCCTCTTGGCAGCCTTACTTCAGTCTATTTTTGGACGATAGCTGTCATTTATAACTCTGCAGGTTTGTGAATTACAGTGCCCCTGAGCTCCTTTCTTCAACTCGCTTTCTTGTGAGCTGGCCGCAACACCGCAGGATGGCTTCAGGCCCTAATCTGGTTCCGGCACGGCACGCTGAGCCTTTGGTTAATTCCTCTTCCTGGTGGGAAATGAGAGTTAAATTTGCCCGTCCAGACACCTCCAGCTAGTCTCTCATTGGTTCTCGCTATTCCTGTTCATCTTCCGCAGAAATTGCAAACTGGGCCAAACAGGAGGTTAAAGGGACTGACTCTCCAAGTGGGGAGAGTGTTAGTAAAGCGTCTGGAATGTTGCACCCGAGTACCAGGGGAGGAAAACTGAGACATATTTGAACACGTCTCCCGATCACATGGTTGATCATACTCTGGGTTCCACATGCATGTTTTAGCTGAAGGAAGAATACCTTAAACCTGGGTAGTTGAAACCCGTGGAATGGGTACCATGCAATATGACTTCAAAGGGTCTTCATTTGCTCACCGAACCTCTCCAATCCTATCACTGCTGCGTTTATGCCCCTGTACACATGCTTGATTCTCTTTCGGAGACATAGCAATCCATAGGTTTTAAGATACTTACTAGTCAGGTACATTCTTAGGCGTTTAATATGCGGTGTTGAGTCCATTTCGTTGAGCAAGGAGTAGCTCTTGTCTATTCCATATTTGGCTTAAGGAACTTTATCTGTGCTCATTTCAATCTCTGGTTTTATGCAGCACCCCAACTCACCTTTCCCCTTAAGCAAGCATAAGTTGGTTTTCTAAATTTGAGACCCTGTTCTGTTCTGTAATTCAGTTCCTGTGTAGCCAAGTTTACATTCCGTGTATTACTGATATCTTATGATGTTTCTTTTTCTGTGTGACTTATTTCAGTTAGAATCATCATACCTGAATCCACTCATTGTGATGCTAAGGGCCTGATGACATAGATTTCATTGCTGAGTGATATTGCTTTGTAAGTAAATACCACAACTTCTTTATCCATTTTTCACTTTCTGCGATGTTGAACTTGTACTGTAAACGAGGTTCTTGTAAACAGAGGCGTCCCAAACTTTGGGGTGGCTGTGTCTTTTTGATTTTAATTTCCCTAAGCTATAGGACCATAAGTGGAAGTGCCCTAGGCTCTGTTGCTTTGTTTTTTAGATGTTTCAGGAAACACCATACACTTCTCCCGAGTGTCTGTTGGCAATTTACATCCCGCCCATCAGCATAACAAGGCTCCCAGTTCTCCATGGCCTGTCCTGCCTTTCTGGATTTTACACTTTTTTCAGATGGCCCTTTTGACCGGGGGGAAGTGAGACTTCATTGTAGTGCAGATTTCCTTTGCAAGCTTGCTTGGTTGGCCAAAAAGGGCGTATGCGTTTTTTCCTGAATATATTCAGGAAAAAACGCATACGCCCTTTTTGGCCAAGTGCATCATTGTGGACGTTCTGCCTCTTTTCCTATGCTTTCAATGCAATTCCAGTCTACCTCCTGAAATCGGTTTCCTGCAATTCTGCCCCGCTTTCAAGTCCTCTTGGCAGCCTTACTTCAGTCTATTTTTGGACGATAGCTGTCATTTATAACTCTGCAGGTTTGTGAATTACAGTGCCCCTGAGCTCCTTTCTTCAACTCGCTTTCTTTTGAGCTGGCCGCAACACCGCAGGATGGCTTCAGGCCCTAATCTGGTTCCGGCACGGCACGCTGAGCCTTTGGTTATTCCTCTTCCTGGTGGGAAATGAGAGTTAAATTTGCCCGTCCAGACACCTCCAGCTAGTCTCTCATTGGTTCTCGCTATTCCTGTTCATCTTCCGCAGAAATTGCAAACTGGGCCAAACAGGAGGTTAAAGGGCTGACTCTCCAAGTGGGGAGAGTGTTAGTAAAGCGTCTGGAATGTTGCACCCGAGTACCAGGGGAGGAAAACTGAGACATATTTGAACACGTCTCCCGATCACATGGTTGATCATACTCTGGGTTCCACATGCATGTTTTAGCTGAAGGAAGAATACCTTAAACCTGGGAGTTGAAACCCGTGGAATGGGTACCATGCAATATGACTTCAAAGGGTCTTCATTTGCTCACCGAACCTCTCCAATCCTATCACTGCTGCGTTTATGCCCCTGTACACATGCTTGATTCTCTTTCGGAGACATAGCAATCCATAGGTTTTAAGATACTTACTAGTCAGGTACATTCTTAGGCGTTTAATATGCGGTGTTGAGTCCATTTCGTTGAGCAAGGAGTAGCTCTTGTCTATTCCATATTTGGCTTAAGGAACTTTATCTGTGCTCATTTCAATCTCTGGTTTTATGCAGCACCCCAACTCACCTTTACCCTTAAGCAAGCATAAGTTGGTTTTCTAAATTTGAGACCCTGTTCTGTTCTGTAATTCAGTTCCTGTGTAGCCAAGTTTACATTCCGTGTATTACTGATATCTTATGATGTTTCTTTTTCTGTGTGACTTATTTCAGTTAGAATCATCATACCTGAATCCACTCATTGTGCTGCTAAGGGCCTGATGACATAGATTTCATTGCTGAGTGATATTGCTTTGTAAGTAAATACCACAACTTCTTTATCCATTTTTCACTTTCTGCGATGTTGAACTTGTACTGTAAACGAGGTTCTTGTAAACAGAGCCGTTCCAAACTTTGGGGTGGCTGTGTCTTTTTGATTTTAATTTCCCTAAGCTATAGGACCATAAGTGGAAGTGCCCTAGGCTCTGTTGCTTTGTTTTTTAGATGTTTCAGGAAACACCATACACTTATCCCGAGTGTCTGTTGGCAATTTACATCCCGCCCATCAGCATAACAAGGCTCCCAGTTCTCCATGGCCTGTCCTGCCTTTCTGGATTTTACACTTTTTTCAGATGGCCCTTTTGACCGGGGGGAAGTGAGACTTCATTGTAGTGCAGATTTCCTTTGCAAGCTTGCTTGGTTGGCCAAAAAGGGCGTATGCGTTTTTTCCTGAATATATTCAGGAAAAAACGCATACGCCCTTTTTGGCCAAGTGCATCATTGTGGACGTTCTGCCTCTTTTCCTATGCTTTCAATGCAATTCCAGTCTACCTCCTGAAATCGGTTTCCTGCAATTCTGCCCCGCTTTCAAGTCCTCTTGGCAGCCTTACTTCAGTCTATTTTTGGACGATAGCTGTCATTTATAACTCTGCAGGTTTGTGAATTACAGTGCCCCTGAGCTCCTTTCTTCAACTCGCTTTCTTGTGAGCTGGCCGCAACACCGCAGGATGGCTTCAGGCCCTAATCTGGTTCCGGCACGGCACGCTGAGCCTTTGGTTATTTCCTCTTCCTGGTGGGAAATGAGAGTTAAATTTGCCCGTCCAGACACCTCCAGCTAGTCTCTCATTGGTTCTCGCTATTCCTGTTCATCTTCCGCAGAAATTGCAAACTGGGCCAAACAGGAGGTTAAAGGGACTGACTCTCCAAGTGGGGAGAGTGTTAGTAAAGCGTCTGGAATGTTGCACCCGAGTACCAGGGGAGGAAAACTGAGACATATTTGAACACGTCTCCCGATCACATGGTTGATCATACTCTGGGTTCCACATGCATGTTTTAGCTGAAGGAAGAATACCTTAAACCTGGGTAGTTGAAACCCGTGGAATGGGTACCATGCAATATGACTTCAAAGGGTCTTCATTTGCTCACCGAACCTCTCCAATCCTATCACTGCTGCGTTTATGCCCCTGTACACATGCTTGATTCTCTTTCGGAGACATAGCAATCCATAGGTTTTAAGATACTTACTAGTCAGGTACATTCTTAGGCGTTTAATATGCGGTGTTGAGTCCATTTCGTTGAGCAAGGAGTAGCTCTTGTCTATTCCATATTTGGCTTAAGGAACTTTATCTGTGCTCATTTCAATCTCTGGTTTTATGCAGCACCCCAACTCACCTTTACCCTTAAGCAAGCATAAGTTGGTTTTCTAAATTTGAGACCCTGTTCTGTTCTGTAATTCAGTTCCTGTGTAGCCAAGTTTACATTCCGTGTATTACTGATATCTTATGATGTTTCTTTTTCTGTGTGACTTATTTCAGTTAGAATCATCATACCTGAATCCACTCATTGTGCTGCTAAGGGCATGATGACACAGATTTCATTGCTGAGTGATATTGCTTTGTAAGTAAATACCACAACTTCTTTATCCATTTTTCACTTTCTGCGATGTTGAACTTGTACTGTAAACGAGGTTCTTGTAAACAGAGCCGTTCCAAACTTTGGGGTGGCTGTGTCTTTTTGATTTTAATTTCCCTAAGCTATAGGACCATAAGTGGAAGTGCCCTAGGCTCTGTTGCTTTGTTTTTTAGATGTTTCAGGAAACACCATACACTTCTCCCGAGTGTCTGTTGGCAATTTACATCCCGCCCATCAGCATAACAAGGCTCCCAGTTCTCCATGGCCTGTCCTGCCTTTCTGGATTTTACACTTTTTTCAGATGGCCCTTTTGACCGGGGGGAAGTGAGACTTCATTGTAGTGCAGATTTCCTTTGCAAGCTTGCTTGGTTGGCCAAAAAGGGCGTATGCGTTTTTTCCTGAATATATTCAGGAAAAAACGCATACGCCCTTTTTGGCCAAGTGCATCATTGTGGACGTTCTGCCTCTTTTCCTATGCTTTCAATGCAATTCCAGTCTACCTCCTGAAATCGGTTTCCTGCAATTCTGCCCCGCTTTCAAGTCCTCTTGGCAGCCTTACTTCAGTCTATTTTTGGACGATAGCTGTCATTTATAACTCTGCAGGTTTGTGAATTACAGTGCCCCTGAGCTCCTTTCTTCAACTCGCTTTCTTGTGACCTGGCCGCAACACCGCAGGATGGCTTCAGGCCCTAATCTGGTTCCGGCACGGCACGCTGAGCCTTTGGTTAATTCCTCTTCCTGGTGGGAAATGAGAGTTAAATTTGCCCGTCCAGACACCTCCAGCTAGTCTCTCATTGGTTCTCGCTATTCCTGTTCATCTTCCGCAGAAATTGCAAACTGGGCCAAACAGGAGGTTAAAGGGCTGACTCTCCAAGTGGGGAGAGTGTTAGTAAAGCGTCTGGAATGTTGCACCCGAGTACCAGGGGAGGAAAACTGAGACATATTTGAACACGTCTCCCGATCACATGGTTGATCATACTCTGGGTTCCACATGCATGTTTTAGCTGAAGGAAGAATACCTTAAACCTGGGAGTTGAAACCCGTGGAATGGGTACCATGCAATATGACTTCAAAGGGTCTTCATTTGCTCACCGAACCTCTCCAATCCTATCACTGCTGCGTTTATGCCCCTGTACACATGCTTGATTCTCTTTCGGAGACATAGCAATCCATAGGTTTTAAGATACTTACAAGTCAGGTACATTCTTAGGCGTTTAATATGCGGTGTTGAGTCCATTTCGTTGAGCAAGGAGTAGCTCTTGTCTATTCCATATTTGGCTTAAGGAACTTTATCTGTGCTCATTTCAATCTCTGGTTTTATGCAGCACCCCAACTCACCTTTCCCCTTAAGCAAGCATAAGTTGGTTTTCTAAATTTGAGACCCTGTTCTGTTCTGTAATTCAGTTCCTGTGTAGCCAAGTTTACATTCCGTGTATTACTGATATCTTATGATGTTTCTTTTTCTGTGTGACTTATTTCAGTTAGAATCATCATACCTGAATCCACTCATTGTGCTGCTAAGGGCCTGATGACATAGATTTCATTGCTGAGTGATATTGCTTTGTAAGTAAATACCACAACTTCTTTATCCATTTTTCACTTTCTGCGATGTTGAACTTGTACTGTAAACGAGGTTCTTGTAAACAGAGCCGTTCCAAACTTTGGGGTGGCTGTGTCTTTTTGATTTTAATTTCCCTAAGCTATAGGACCATAAGTGGAAGTGCCCTAGGCTCTGTTGCTTTGTTTTTTAGATGTTTCAGGAAACACCATACACTTCTCCCGAGTGTCTGTTGGCAATTTACATCCCGCCCATCAGCATAACAAGGCTCCCAGTTCTCCATGGCCTGTCCTGCCTTTCTGGATTTTACACTTTTTTCAGATGGCCCTTTTGACCGGGGGGAAGTGAGACTTCATTGTAGTGCAGATTTCCTTTGCAAGCTTGCTTGGTTGGCCAAAAAGGGCGTATGCGTTTTTTCCTGAATATATTCAGGAAAAAACGCATACGCCCTTTTTGGCCAAGTGCATCATTGTGGACGTTCTGCCTCTTTTCCTATGCTTTCAATGCAATTCCAGTCTACCTCCTGAAATCGGTTTCCTGCAATTCTGCCCCGCTTTCAAGTCCTCTTGGCAGCCTTACTTCAGTCTATTTTTGGACGATAGCTGTCATTTATAACTCTGCAGGTTTGTGAATTACAGTGCCCCTGAGCTCCTTTCTTCAACTCGCTTTCTTGTGAGCTGGCCGCAACACCGCAGGATGGCTTCAGGCCCTAATCTGGTTCCGGCACGGCACGCTGAGCCTTTGGTTATTCCTCTTCCTGGTGGGAAATGAGAGTTAAATTTGCCCGTCCAGACACCTCCAGCTAGTCTCTCATTGGTTCTCGCTATTCCTGTTCATCTTCCGCAGAAATTGCAAACTGGGCCAAACAGGAGGTTAAAGGGCTGACTCTCCAAGTGGGGAGAGTGTTAGTAAAGCGTCTGGAATGTTGCACCCGAGTACCAGGGGAGGAAAACTGAGACATATTTGAACACGTCTCCCGATCACATGGTTGATCATACTCTGGGTTCCACATGCATGTTTTAGCTGAAGGAAGAATACCTTAAACCTGGTAGTTGAAACCCGTGGAATGGGTACCATGCAATATGACTTAAAAGGGTCTTCATTTGCTCACCGAACCTCTCCAATCCTATCACTGCTGCGTTTATGCCCCTGTACACATGCTTGATTCTCTTTCGGAGACATAGCAATCCATAGGTTTTAAGATACTTACTAGTCAGGTACATTCTTAGGCGTTTAATATGCGGTGTTGAGTCCATTTCGTTGAGCAAGGAGTAGCTCTTGTCTATTCCATATTTGGCTTAAGGAACTTTATCTGTGCTCATTTCAATCTCTGGTTTTATGCAGCACCCCAACTCACCTTTACCCTTAAGCAAGCATAAGTTGGTTTTCTAAATTTGAGACCCTGTTCTGTTCTGTAATTCAGTTCCTGTGTAGCCAAGTTTACATTCCGTGTATTACTGATATCTTATGATGTTTCTTTTTCTGTGTGACTTATTTCAGTTAGAATCATCATACCTGAATCCACTCATTGTGCTGCTAAGGGCCTGATGACATAGATTTCATTGCTGAGTGATATTGCTTTGTAAGTAAATACCACAACTTCTTTATCCATTTTTCACTTTCTGCGATGTTGAACTTGTACTGTAAACGAGGTTCTTGTAAACAGAGCCGTTCCAAACTTTGGGGTGGCTGTGTCTTTTTGATTTTAATTTCCCTAAGCTATAGGACCATAAGTGGAAGTGCCCTAGGCTCTGTTGCTTTGTTTTTTAGATGTTTCAGGAAACACCATACACTTCTCCCGAGTGTCTGTTGGCAATTTACATCCCGCCCATCAGCATAACAAGGCTCCCAGTTCTCCATGGCCTGTCCTGCCTTTCTGGATTTTACACTTTTTTCAGATGGCCCTTTTGACCGGGGGGAAGTGAGACTTCATTGTAGTGCAGATTTCCTTTGCAAGCTTGCTTGGTTGGCCAAAAAGGGCGTATGCGTTTTTTCCTGAATATATTCAGGAAAAAACGCATACGCCCTTTTTGGCCAAGTGCATCATTGTGGACGTTCTGCCTCTTTTCCTATGCTTTCAATGCAATTCCAGTCTACCTCCTGAAATCGGTTTCCTGCAATTCTGCCCCGCTTTCAAGTCCTCTTGGCAGCCTTACTTCAGTCTATTTTTGGACGATAGCTGTCATTTATAACTCTGCAGGTTTGTGAATTACAGTGCCCCTGAGCTCCTTTCTTCAACTCGCTTTCTTGTGACCTGGCCGCAACACCGCAGGATGGCTTCAGGCCCTAATCTGGTTCCGGCACGGCACGCTGAGCCTTTGGTTATTCCTCTTCCTGGTGGGAAATGAGAGTTAAATTTGCCCGTCCAGACACCTCCAGCTAGTCTCTCATTGGTTCTCGCTATTCCTGTTCATCTTCCGCAGAAATTGCAAACTGGGCCAAACAGGAGGTTAAAGGCGCTGACTCTCCAAGTGGGGAGAGTGTTAGTAAAGCGTCTGGAATGTTGCACCCGAGTACCAGGGGAGGAAAACTGAGACATATTTGAACACGTCTCCCGATCACATGGTTGATCATACTCTGGGTTCCACATGCATGTTTTAGCTGAAGGAAGAATACCTTAAACCTGGAGAGTTGAGACCCGTGGAATGGGTACCATGCAATATGACTTCAAAGGGTCTTCATTTGCTCACCGAACCTCTCCAATCCTATCACTGCTGCGTTTATGCCCCTGTACACATGCTTGATTCTCTTTCGGAGACATAGCAATCCATAGGTTTTAAGATACTTACTAGTCAGGTACATTCTTAGGCGTTTAATATGCGGTGTTGAGTCCATTTCGTTGAGCAAGGAGTAGCTCTTGTCTATTCCATATTTGGCTTAAGGAACTTTATCTGTGCTCATTTCAATCTCTGGTTTTATGCAGCACCCCAACTCACCTTTACCCTTAAGCAAGCATAAGTTGGTTTTCTAAATTTGAGACCCTGTTCTGTTCTGTAATTCAGTTCCTGTGTAGCCAAGTTTACATTCCGTGTATTACTGATATCTTATGATGTTTCTTTTTCTGTGTGACTTATTTCAGTTAGAATCATCATACCTGAATCCACTCATTGTGCTGCTAAGGGCCTGATGACATAGATTTCATTGCTGAGTGATATTGCTTTGTAAGTAAATACCACAACTTCTTTATCCATTTTTCACTTTCTGCGATGTTGAACTTGTACTGTAAACGAGGTTCTTGTAAACAGAGCCGTTCCAAACTTTGGGGTGGCTGTGTCTTTTTGATTTTAATTTCCCTAAGCTATAGGACCATAAGTGGAAGTGCCCTAGGCTCTGTTGCTTTGTTTTTTAGATGTTTCAGGAAACACCATACACTTCTCCCGAGTGTCTGTTGGCAATTTACATCCCGCCCATCAGCATAACAAGGCTCCCAGTTCTCCATGGCCTGTCCTGCCTTTCTGGATTTTACACTTTTTTCAGATGGCCCTTTTGACCGGGGGGAAGTGAGACTTCATTGTAGTGCAGATTTCCTTTGCAAGCTTGCTTGGTTGGCCAAAAAGGGCGTATGCGTTTTTTCCTGAATATATTCAGGAAAAAACGCATACGCCCTTTTTGGCCAAGTGCATCATTGTGGACGTTCTGCCTCTTTTCCTATGCTTTCAATGCAATTCCAGTCTACCTCCTGAAATCGGTTTCCTGCAATTCTGCCCCGCTTTCAAGTCCTCTTGGCAGCCTTACTTCAGTCTATTTTTGGACGATAGCTGTCATTTATAACTCTGCAGGTTTGTGAATTACAGTGCCCCTGAGCTCCTTTCTTCAACTCGCTTTCTTGTGAGCTGGCCGCAACACCGCAGGATGGCTTCAGGCCCTAATCTGGTTCCGGCACGGCACGCTGAGCCTTTGGTTAATTCCTCTTCCTGGTGGGAAATGAGAGTTAAATTTGCCCGTCCAGACACCTCCAGCTAGCCTCTCATTGGTTCTCGCTATTCCTGTTCATCTTCCGCAGAAATTGCAAACTGGGCCAAACAGGAGGTTAAAGCACTGACTCTCCAAGTGGGGAGAGTGTTAGTAAAGCGTCTGGAATGTTGCACCCGAGTACCAGGGGAGGAAAACTGAGACATATTTGAACACGTCTCCCGATCACATGGTTGATCATACTCTGGGTTCCACATGCATGTTTTAGCTGAAGGAAGAATACCTTAAACCTGGGTAGTTGAAACCCGTGGAATGGGTACCATGCAATATGACTTCAAAGGGTCTTCATTTGCTCACCGAACCTCTCCAATCCTATCACTGCTGCGTTTATGCCCCTGTACACATGCTTGATTCTCTTTCGGAGACATAGCAATCCATAGGTTTTAAGATACTTACTAGTCAGGTACATTCTTAGGCGTTTAATATGCGGTGTTGAGTCCATTTCGTTGAGCAAGGAGTAGCTCTTGTCTATTCCATATTTGGCTTAAGGAACTTTATCTGTGCTCATTTCAATCTCTGGTTTTATGCAGCACCCCAACTCACCTTTCCCTTAAGCAAGCATAAGTTGGTTTTCTAAATTTGAGACCCTGTTCTGTTCTGTAATTCAGTTCCTGTGTAGCCAAGTTTACATTCCGTGTATTACTGATATCTTATGATGTTTCTTTTTCTGTGTGACTTATTTCAGTTAGAATCATCATACCTGAATCCACTCATTGTGCTGCTAAGGGCCTGATGACATAGATTTCATTGCTGAGTGATATTGCTTTGTAAGTAAATACCACAACTTCTTTATCCATTTTTCACTTTCTGCGATGTTGAACTTGTACTGTAAACGAGGTTCTTGTAAACAGAGCGTTCCAAACTTTGGGGTGGCTGTGTCTTTTTGATTTTAATTTCCCTAAGCTATAGGACCATAAGTGGAAGTGCCCTAGGCTCTGTTGCTTTGTTTTTTAGATGTTTCAGGAAACACCATACACTTCTCCCGAGTGTCTGTTGGCAATTTACATCCCTTCATCAGCATAACAAGGCTCCCAGTTCTCCATGGCCTGTCCTGCCTTTCTGGATTTTACACTTTTTTCAGATGGCCCTTTTGACCGGGGGGAAGTGAGACTTCATTGTAGTGCAGATTTCCTTTGCAAGCTTGCTTGGTTGGCCAAAAAGGGCGTATGCGTTTTTTCCTGAATATATTCAGGAAAAAACGCATACGCCCTTTTTGGCCAAGTGCATCATTGTGGACGTTCTGCCTCTTTTCCTATGCTTTCAATGCAATTCCAGTCTACCTCCTGAAATCGGTTTCCTGCAATTCTGCCCCGCTTTCAAGTCCTCTTGGCAGCCTTACTTCAGTCTATTTTTGGACGATAGCTGTCATTTATAACTCTGCAGGTTTGTGAATTACAGTGCCCCTGAGCTCCTTTCTTCAACTCGCTTTCTTGTGAGCTGGCCGCAACACCGCAGGATGGCTTCAGGCCCTAATCTGGTTCCGGCACGGCACGCTGAGCCTTTGGTTAATTCCTCTTCCTGGTGGGAAATGAGAGTTAAATTTGCCCGTCCAGACACCTCCAGCTAGTCTCTCATTGGTTCTCGCTATTCCTGTTCATCTTCCGCAGAAATTGCAAACTGGGCCAAACAGGAGGTTAAAGGGACTGACTCTCCAAGTGGGGAGAGTGTTAGTAAAGCGTCTGGAATGTTGCACCCGAGTACCAGGGGAGGAAAACTGAGACATATTTGAACACGTCTCCCGATCACATGGTTGATCATACTCTGGGTTCCACATGCATGTTTTAGCTGAAGGAAGAATACCTTAAACCTGGGTAGTTGAAACCCGTGGAATGGGTACCATGCAATATGACTTCAAAGGGTCTTCATTTGCTCACCGAACCTCTCCAATCCTATCACTGCTGCGTTTATGCCCCTGTACACATGCTTGATTCTCTTTCGGAGACATAGCAATCCATAGGTTTTAAGATACTTACTAGTCAGGTACATTCTTAGGCGTTTAATATGCGGTGTTGAGTCCATTTCGTTGAGCAAGGAGTAGCTCTTGTCTATTCCATATTTGGCTTAAGGAACTTTATCTGTGCTCATTTCAATCTCTGGTTTTATGCAGCACCCCAACTCACCTTTACCCTTAAGCAAGCATAAGTTGGTTTTCTAAATTTGAGACCCTGTTCTGTTCTGTAATTCAGTTCCTGTGTAGCCAAGTTTACATTCCGTGTATTACTGATATCTTATGATGTTTCTTTTTCTGTGTGACTTATTTCAGTTAGAATCATCATACCTGAATCCACTCATTGTGCTGCTAAGGGCCTGATGACATAGATTTCATTGCTGAGTGATATTGCTTTGTAAGTAAATACCACAACTTCTTTATCCATTTTTCACTTTCTGCGATGTTGAACTTGTACTGTAAACGAGGTTCTTGTAAACAGAGCCGTTCCAAACTTTGGGGTGGCTGTGTCTTTTTGATTTTAATTTCCCTAAGCTATAGGACCATAAGTGGAAGTGCCCTAGGCTCTGTTGCTTTGTTTTTTAGATGTTTCAGGAAACACCATACACTTCTCCCGAGTGTCTGTTGGCAATTTACATCCCGCCCATCAGCATAACAAGGCTCCCAGTTCTCCATGGCCTGTCCTGCCTTTCTGGATTTTACACTTTTTTCAGATGGCCCTTTTGACCGGGGGGAAGTGAGACTTCATTGTAGTGCAGATTTCCTTTGCAAGCTTGCTTGGTTGGCCAAAAAGGGCGTATGCGTTTTTTCCTGAATATATTCAGGAAAAAACGCATACGCCCTTTTTGGCCAAGTGCATCATTGTGGACGTTCTGCCTCTTTTCCTATGCTTTCAATGCAATTCCAGTCTACCTCCTTAAATCGGTTTCCTGCAATTCTGCCCCGCTTTCAAGTCCTCTTGGCAGCCTTACTTCAGTCTATTTTTGGACGATAGCTGTCATTTATAACTCTGCAGGTTTGTGAATTACAGTGCCCCTGAGCTCCTTTCTTCAACTCGCTTTCTTTTGAGCTGGCCGCAACACCGCAGGATGGCTTCAGGCCCTAATCTGGTTCCGGCACGGCACGCTGAGCCTTTGGTTAATTCCTCTTCCTGGTGGGAAATGAGAGTTAAATTTGCCCGTCCAGACACCTCCAGCTAGTCTCTCATTGGTTCTCGCTATTCCTGTTCATCTTCCGCAGAAATTGCAAACTGGGCCAAACAGGAGGTTAAAGGGACTGACTCTCCAAGTGGGGAGAGTGTTAGTAAAGCGTCTGGAATGTTGCACCCGAGTACCAGGGGAGGAAAACTGAGACATATTTGAACACGTCTCCCGATCACATGGTTGATCATACTCTGGGTTCCACATGCATGTTTTAGCTGAAGGAAGAATACCTTAAACCTGGGAGTTGAAACCCGTGGAATGGGTACCATGCAATATGACTTCAAAGGGTCTTCATTTGCTCACCGAACCTCTCCAATCCTATCACTGCTGCGTTTATGCCCCTGTACACATGCTTGATTCTCTTTCGGAGACATAGCAATCCATAGGTTTTAAGATACTTACTAGTCAGGTACATTCTTAGGCGTTTAATATGCGGTGTTGAGTCCATTTCGTTGAGCAAGGAGTAGCTCTTGTCTATTCCATATTTGGCTTAAGGAACTTTATCTGTGCTCATTTCAATCTCTGGTTTTATGCAGCACCCCAACTCACCTTTCCCCTTAAGCAAGCATAAGTTGGTTTTCTAAATTTGAGACCCTGTTCTGTTCTGTAATTCAGTTCCTGTGTAGCCAAGTTTACATTCCGTGTATTACTGATATCTTATGATGTTTCTTTTTCTGTGTGACTTATTTCAGTTAGAATCATCATACCTGAATCCACTCATTGTGCTGCTAAGGGCCTGATGACATAGATTTCATTGCTGAGTGATATTGCTTTGTAAGTAAATACCACAACTTCTTTATCCATTTTTCACTTTCTGCGATGTTGAACTTGTACTGTAAACGAGGTTCTTGTAAACAGAGCCGTCCAAACTTTGGGGTGGCTGTGTCTTTTTGATTTTAATTTCCCTAAGCTATAGGACCATAAGTGGAAGTGCCCTAGGCTCTGTTGCTTTGTTTTTTAGATGTTTCAGGAAACACCATACACTTCTCCCGAGTGTCTGTTGGCAATTTACATCCCGCCCATCAGCATAACAAGGCTCCCAGTTCTCCATGGCCTGTCCTGCCTTTCTGGATTTTACACTTTTTTCTGATGGCCCTTTTGACCGGGGGGAAGTGAGACTTCATTGTAGTGCAGATTTCCTTTGCAAGCTTGCTTGGTTGGCCAAAAAGGGCGTATGCGTTTTTTCCTGAATATATTCAGGAAAAAACGCATACGCCCTTTTTGGCCAAGTGCATCATTGTGGACATTCTGCCTCTTTTCCTATGCTTTCAATGCAATTCCAGTCTACCTCCTGAAATCGGTTTCCTGCAATTCTGCCCCGCTTTCAAGTCCTCTTGGCAGCCTTACTTCAGTCTATTTTTGGACGATAGCTGTCATTTATAACTCTGCAGGTTTGTGAATTACAGTGCCCCTGAGCTCCTTTCTTCAACTCGCTTTCTTGTGAGCTGGCCGCAACACCGCAGGATGGCTTCAGGCCCTAATCTGGTTCCGGCACGGCACGCTGAGCCTTTGGTTATTCCTCTTCCTGGTGGGAAATGAGAGTTAAATTTGCCCGTCCAGACACCTCCAGCTAGCCTCTCATTGGTTCTCGCTATTCCTGTTCATCTTCCGCAGAAATTGCAAACTGGGCCAAACAGGAGGTTAAAGGGCTGACTCTCCAAGTGGGGAGAGTGTTAGTAAAGCGTCTGGAATGTTGCACCCGAGTACCAGGGGAGGAAAACTGAGACATATTTGAACACGTCTCCCGATCACATGGTTGATCATACTCTGGGTTCCACATGCATGTTTTAGCTGAAGGAAGAATACCTTAAACCTGGGTAGTTGAAACCCGTGGAATGGGTACCATGCAATATGACTTCAAAGGGTCTTCATTTGCTCACCGAACCTCTCCAATCCTATCACTGCTGCGTTTATGCCCCTGTACACATGCTTGATTCTCTTTCGGAGACATAGCAATCCATAGGTTTTAAGATACTTACTAGTCAGGTACATTCTTAGGCGTTTAATATGCGGTGTTGAGTCCATTTCGTTGAGCAAGGAGTAGCTCTTGTCTATTCCATATTTGGCTTAAGGAACTTTATCTGTGCTCATTTCAATCTCTGGTTTTATGCAGCACCCCAACTCACCTTTCCCCTTAAGCAAGCATAAGTTGGTTTTCTAAATTTGAGACCCTGTTCTGTTCTGTAATTCAGTTCCTGTGTAGCCAAGTTTACATTCCGTGTATTACTGATATCTTATGATGTTTCTTTTTCTGTGTGACTTATTTCAGTTAGAATCATCATACCTGAATCCACTCATTGTGCTGCTAAGGGCCTGATGACATAGATTTCATTGCTGAGTGATATTGCTTTGTAAGTAAATACCACAACTTCTTTATCCATATTTCACTTTCTGCGATGTTGAACTTGTACTGTAAACGAGGTTCTTGTAAACAGAGGCGTTCCAAACTTTGGGGTGGCTGTGTCTTTTTGATTTTAATTTCCCTAAGCTATAGGACCATAAGTGGAAGTGCCCTAGGCTCTGTTGCTTTGTTTTTTAGATGTTTCAGGAAACACCATACACTTCTCCCGAGTGTCTGTTGGCAATTTACATCCCGCCCATCAGCATAACAAGGCTCCCAGTTCTCCATGGCCTGTCCTGCCTTTCTGGATTTTACACTTTTTTCAGATGGCCCTTTTGACCGGGGGGAAGTGAGACTTCATTGTAGTGCAGATTTCCTTTGCAAGCTTGCTTGGTTGGCCAAAAAGGGCGTATGCGTTTTTTCCTGAATATATTCAGGAAAAAACGCATACGCCCTTTTTGGCCAAGTGCATCATTGTGGACGTTCTGCCTCTTTTCCTATGCTTTCAATGCAATTCCAGTCTACCTCCTGAAATCGGTTTCCTGCAATTCTGCCCCGCTTTCAAGTCCTCTTGGCAGCCTTACTTCAGTCTATTTTTGGACGATAGCTGTCATTTATAACTCTGCAGGTTTGTGAATTACAGTGCCCCTGAGCTCCTTTCTTCAACTCGCTTTCTTGTGAGCTGGCCGCAACACCGCAGGATGGCTTCAGGCCCTAATCTGGTTCCGGCACGGCACGCTGAGCCTTTGGTTAATTCCTCTTCCTGGTGGGAAATGAGAGTTAAATTTGCCCGTCCAGACACCTCCAGCTAGTCTCTCATTGGTTCTCGCTATTCCTGTTCATCTTCCGCAGAAATTGCAAACTGGGCCAAACAGGAGGTTAAAGGGACTGACTCTCCAAGTGGGGAGAGTGTTAGTAAAGCGTCTGGAATGTTGCACCCGAGTACCAGGGGAGGAAAACTGAGACATATTTGAACACGTCTCCCGATCACATGGTTGATCATACTCTGGGTTCCACATGCATGTTTTAGCTGAAGGAAGAATACCTTAAACCTGGGTAGTTGAAACCCGTGGAATGGGTACCATGCAATATGACTTCAAAGGGTCTTCATTTGCTCACCGAACCTCTCCAATCCTATCACTGCTGCGTTTATGCCCCTGTACACATGCTTGATTCTCTTTCGGAGACATAGCAATCCATAGGTTTTAAGATACTTACTAGTCAGGTACATTCTTAGGCGTTTAATATGCGGTGTTGAGTCCATTTCGTTGAGCAAGGAGTAGCTCTTGTCTATTCCATATTTGGCTTAAGGAACTTTATCTGTGCTCATTTCAATCTCTGGTTTTATGCAGCACCCCAACTCACCTTTCCCCTTAAGCAAGCATAAGTTGGTTTTCTAAATTTGAGACCCTGTTCTGTTCTGTAATTCAGTTCCTGTGTAGCCAAGTTTCCATTCCGTGTATTACTGATATCTTATGATGTTTCTTTTTCTGTGTGACTTATTTCAGTTAGAATCATCATACCTGAATCCACTCATTGTGCTGCTAAGGGCCTGATGACATAGATTTCATTGCTGAGTGATATTGCTTTGTAAGTAAATACCACAACTTCTTTATCCATTTTTCACTTTCTGTGATGTTGAACTTGTACTGTAAACGAGGTTCTTGTAAACAGAGGCGTCCAAACTTTGGGGTGGCTGTGTCTTTTTGATTTTAATTTCCCTAAGCTATAGGACCATAAGTGGAAGTGCCCTAGGCTCTGTTGCTTTGTTTTTTAGATGTTTCAGGAAACACCATACACTTCTCCCGAGTGTCTGTTGGCAATTTACATCCCGCCCATCAGCATAACAAGGCTCCCAGTTCTCCATGGCCTGTCCTGCCTTTCTGGATTTTACACTTTTTTCAGATGGCCCTTTTGACCGGGGGGAAGTGAGACTTCATTGTAGTGCAGATTTCCTTTGCAAGCTTGCTTGGTTGGCCAAAAAGGGCGTATGCGTTTTTTCCTGAATATATTCAGGAAAAAACGCATACGCCCTTTTTGGCCAAGTGCATCATTGTGGACGTTCTGCCTCTTTTCCTATGCTTTCAATGCAATTCCAGTCTACCTCCTGAAATCGGTTTCCTGCAATTCTGCCCCGCTTTCAAGTCCTCTTGGCAGCCTTACTTCAGTCTATTTTTGGACGATAGCTGTCATTTATAACTCTGCAGGTTTGTGAATTACAGTGCCCCTGAGCTCCTTTCTTCAACTCGCTTTCTTGTGAGCTGGCCGCAACACCGCAGGATGGCTTCAGGCCTAATCTGGTTCCGGCACGGCATGCTGAGCCTTTGGTTAATTCCTCTTCCTGGTGGGAAATGAGAGTTAAATTTGCCCGTCCAGACACCTCCAGCTAGCCTCTCATTGGTTCTCGCTATTCCTGTTCATCTTCCGCAGAAATTGCAAACTGGGCCAAACAGGAGGTTAAAGGCGCTGACTCTCCAAGTGGGGAGAGTGTTAGTAAAGCGTCTGGAATGTTGCACCCGAGTACCAGGGGAGGAAAACTGAGACATATTTGAACACGTCTCCCGATCACATGGTTGATCATACTCTGGGTTCCACATGCATGTTTTAGCTGAAGGAAGAATACCTTAAACCTGGTAGTTTAAGACCCGTGGAATGGGTACCATGCAATATGACTTCAAAGGGTCTTCATTTGCTCACCGAACCTCTCCAATCCTATCACTGCTGCGTTTATGCCCTGTACACATGCTTGATTCTCTTTCGGAGACATAGCAATCCATAGGTTTTAAGATACTTTACTAGTCAGGTACATTCTTAGGCGTTTAATATGCGGTGTTGAGTCCATTTCGTTGAGCAAGGAGTAGCTCTTGTCTATTCCATATTTGGCTTAAGGAACTTTATCTGTGCTCATTTCAATCTCTGGTTTTTATGCAGCACCCCAACTCACCTTTACCCTTAAGCAAGCATAAGTTGGTTTTCTAAATTTGAGACCCGGTTCTGTTCTGTAATTCAGTTCCTGTGTAGCCAAGTTTACATTCCGTGTATTACTGATATCTTATGATGTTTCTTTTTCTGTGTGACTTATTTCAGTTAGAATCATCATACCTGAATCCACTCATTATGCTGCTACGGGCCTGATGACATAGATTTCATTGCTGAGTGATACTGCATTGTACGTAAGTACCACAAGTTCTTTATCCATTTTTCACTTTCTGCGATGTTGAACTTGTACTGTAAACGAGGTTCTTGTAAACAGAGGCGTCCCAAACTTGGGGTGGCTGTGTCTTTTTGATTTTAATTTCCCTAAGCTATAGGACCATAAGTGGCAGTGCCCTAGGCTCTGTTGCTTTGTTTTTTAGATGTTTCAGGAAACACCATACACTTCTCCGAGTGTCTGTTGGCAATTTACATCCCGCCCATCAGCATAACAAGGCTCCCAGTTCTCCATGGCCTGTCCTGCCTTTCTGGATTTTACACTTTTTTCAGATGGCCCTTTTGACCGGGGGGAAGTGAGACTTCATTGTAGTGCAGATTTCCTTTGCAAGCTTGCTTGGTTGGCCAAAAAGGGCGTATGCGTTTTTTCCTGAATATATTCAGGAAAAAACGCATACGCCCTTTTTGGCCAAGTGCATCATTGTGGACGTTCTGCCTCTTTTCCTATGCTTTCAATGCAATTCCAGTCTACCTCCTGAAATCGGTTTCCTGCAATTCTGCCCCGCTTTCAAGTCCTCTTGGCAGCCTTACTTCAGTCTATTTTTGGACGATAGCTGTCATTTATAACTCTGCAGGTTTGTGAATTACAGTGCCCCTGAGCTCCTTTCTTCAACTCGCTTTCTTGTGACCTGGCCGCAACACCGCAGGATGGCTTCAGGCCCTAATCTGGTTCCGGCACGGCACGCTGAGCCTTTGGTTAATTCCTCTTCCTGGTGGGAAATGAGAGTTAAATTTGCCCGTCCAGACACCTCCAGCTAGCCTCTCATTGGTTCTCGCTATTCCTGTTCATCTTCCGCAGAAATTGCAAACTGGGCCAAACAGGAGGTTAAAGGGACTGACTCTCCAAGTCGGGAGAGTGTTAGTAAAGCGTCTGGAATGTTGCACCCGAGTACCAGGGGAGGAAAACTGAGACATATTTGAACACGTCTCCCGATCACATGGTTGATCATACTCTGGGTTCCACATGCATGTTTTAGCTGAAGGAAGAATACCTTAAACCTGGAGAGTTGAAACCCGTGGAATGGGTACCATGCAATATGACTTCAAAGGGTCTTCATTTGCTCACCGAACCTCTCCAATCCTATCACTGCTGCGTTTATGCCCCTGTACACATGCTTGATTCTCTTTCGGAGACATAGCAATCCATAGGTTTTAAGATACTTACTAGTCAGGTACATTCTTAGGCGTTTAATATGCGGTGTTGAGTCCATTTCGTTGAGCAAGGAGTAGCTCTTGTCTATTCCATATTTGGCTTAAGGAACTTTATCTGTGCTCATTTCAATCTCTGGTTTTATGCAGCACCCCAACTCACCTTTACCCTTAAGCAAGCATAAGTTGGTTTTCTAAATTTGAGACCCTGTTCTGTTCTGTAATTCAGTTCCTGTGTAGCCAAGTTTACATTCCGTGTATTACTGATATCTTATGATGTTTCTTTTTCTGTGTGACTTATTTCAGTTAGAATCATCATACCTGAATCCACTCATTGTGCTGCTAAGGGCCTGATGACACAAGATTTCATTGCTGAGTGATATTGCTTTGTAAGTAAATACCACAACTTCTTTATCCATTTTTCACTTTCTGCGATGTTGAACTTGTACTGTAAACGAGGTTCTTGTAAACAGAGGCGTCCCAAACTTTGGGGTGGCTGTGTCTTTTTGATTTTAATTTCCCTAAGCTATAGGACCATAAGTGGAAGTGCCCTAGGCTCTGTTGCTTTGTTTTTTAGATGTTTCAGGAAACACCATACACTTCTCCCGAGTGTCTGTTGGCAATTTACATACCGCCCATCAGCATAACAAGGCTCCCAGTTCTCCATGGCCTGTCCTGCCTTTCTGGATTTTACACTTTTTTCAGATGGCCCTTTTGACCGGGGGGAAGTGAGACTTCATTGTAGTGCAGATTTCCTTTGCAAGCTTGCTTGGTTGGCCAAAAAGGGCGTATGCGTTTTTTCCTGAATATATTCAGGAAAAAACGCATACGCCCTTTTTGGCCAAGTGCATCATTGTGGACGTTCTGCCTCTTTTCCTATGCTTTCAATGCAATTCCAGTCTACCTCCTGAAATCGGTTTCCTGCAATTCTGCCCCGCTTTCAAGTCCTCTTGGCAGCCTTACTTCAGTCTATTTTTGGACGATAGCTGTCATTTATAACTCTGCAGGTTTGTGAATTACAGTGCCCCTGAGCTCCTTTCTTCAACTCGCTTTCTTGTGAGCTGGCCGCAACACCGCAGGATGGCTTCAGGCCCTAATCTGGTTCCGGCACGGCACGCTGAGCCTTTGGTTAATTCCTCTTCCTGGTGGGAAATGAGAGTTAAATTTGCCCGTCCAGACACCTCCAGCTAGCCTCTCATTGGTTCTCGCTATTCCTGTTCATCTTCCGCAGAAATTGCAAACTGGGCCAAACAGGAGGTTAAAGGGACTGACTCTCCAAGTCGGGGAGAGTGTTAGTAAAGCGTCTGGAATGTTGCACCCGAGTACCAGGGTAGGAAAACTGAGACATATTTGAACACGTCTCCCGATTCACATGGTTGATCATACTCTAGGGTTCCACATGCATGTTTTAGCTGAAGGAAGAATACCTTAAACCTGGAGTAGTTGAAACCCGTGGAATGGGTACCATGCAATATGACTTCAAAGGGTCTTCATTTGCTCACCGAACCTCTCCAATCCTATCACTGCTGCGTTTATGCCCCTGTACACATGCTTGATTCTCTTTCGGAGACATAGCAATCCATAGGTTTTAAGATACTTACTAGTCAGGTACATTCTTAGGCGTTTAATATGCGGTGTTGAGTCCATTTCGTTGAGCAAGGAGTAGCTCTTGTCTATTCCATATTTGGCTTAAGGAACTTTATCTGTGCTCATTTCAATCTCTGGTTTTATGCAGCACCCCAACTCACCTTTACCCTTAAGCAAGCATAAGTTGGTTTTCTAAATTTGAGACCCTGTTCTGTTCTGTAATTCAGTTCCTGTGTAGCCAAGTTTACATTCCGTGTATTACTGATATCTTATGATGTTTCTTTTTCTGTGTGACTTATTTCAGTTAGAATCATCATACCTGAATCCACTCATTGTGCTGCTAAGGGCCTGATGACATAGATTTCATTGCTGAGTGATATTGCTTTGTAAGTAAATACCACAACTTCTTTATCCATTTTTCACTTTCTGCGATGTTGAACTTGTACTGTAAACGAGGTTCTTGTAAACAGAGGCGTCCAAACTTTGGGGTGGCTGTGTCTTTTTGATTTTAATTTCCCTAAGCTATAGGACCATAAGTGGAAGTGCCCTAGGCTCTGTTGCTTTGTTTTTTAGATGTTTCAGGAAACACCATACACTTCTCCCGAGTGTCTGTTGGCAA
Organism: Tursiops truncatus; assembly: GCF_011762595.2. NCBI lineage: Eukaryota > Metazoa > Chordata > Mammalia > Artiodactyla > Delphinidae > Tursiops > Tursiops truncatus. The sequence continues at coordinate 50,910 of NW_022983466.1, read as the reverse complement.
TTTACATCCCGCCCATCAGCATAACAAGGCTCCCAGTTCTCCATGGCCTGTCCTGCCTTTCTGGATTTTACACTTTTTTCAGATGGCCCTTTTGACCGGGGGGAAGTGAGACTTCATTGTAGTGCAGATTTCCTTTGCAAGCTTGCTTGGTTGGCCAAAAAGGGCGTATGCGTTTTTTCCTGAATATATTCAGGAAAAAACGCATACGCCCTTTTTGGCCAAGTGCATCATTGTGGACGTTCTGCCTCTTTTCCTATGCTTTCAATGCAATTCCAGTCTACCTCCTGAAATCGGTTTCCTGCAATTCTGCCCCGCTTTCAAGTCCTCTTGGCAGCCTTACTTCAGTCTATTTTTGGACGATAGCTGTCATTTATAACTCTGCAGGTTTGTGAATTACAGTGCCCCTGAGCTCCTTTCTTCAACTCGCTTTCTTGTGAGCTGGCCGCAACACCGCAGGATGGCTTCAGGCCCTAATCTGGTTCCGGCACGGCACGCTGAGCCTTTGGTTAATTCCTCTTCCTGGTGGGAAATGAGAGTTAAATTTGCCCGTCCAGACACCTCCAGCTAGTCCTCTCATTGGTTCTCGCTATTCCTGTTCATCTTCCGCAGAAATTGCAAACTGGGCCAAACAGGAGGTTAAAGGGACTGACTCTCCAAGTCGGGAGAGTGTTAGTAAAGCGTCTGGAATGTTGCACCCGAGTACCAGGGTACGAAAACTGAGACATATTTGAACACGTCTCCCGATCACATGGTTGATCATACTCTAGGTTCCACATGCATGTTTTAGCTGAAGGAAGAATACCTTAAACCTGGGTAGTTGAAACCCGTGGAATGGGTACCATGCAATATGACTTCAAAGGGTCTTCATTTGCTCACCGAACCTCTCCAATCCTATCACTGCTGCGTTTATGCCCCTGTACACATGCTTGATTCTCTTTCGGAGACATAGCAATCCATAGGTTTTAAGATACTTACTAGTCAGGTACATTCTTAGGCGTTTAATATGCGGTGTTGAGTCCATTTCGTTGAGCAAGGAGTAGCTCTTGTCTATTCCATATTTGGCTTAAGGAACTTTATCTGTGCTCATTTCAATCTCTGGTTTTATGCAGCACCCCAACTCACCTTTCCCCTTAAGCAAGCATAAGTTGGTTTTCTAAATTTGAGACCCTGTTCTGTTCTGTAATTCAGTTCCTGTGTAGCCAAGTTTACATTCCGTGTATTACTGATATCTTATGATGTTTCTTTTTCTGTGTGACTTATTTCAGTTAGAATCATCATACCTGAATCCACTCATTGTGCTGCTAAGGGCCTGATGACACTAGATTTCATTGCTGAGTGATATTGCTTTGTAAGTAAATACCACAACTTCTTTATCCATTTTTCACTTTCTGCGATGTTGAACTTGTACTGTAAACGAGGTTCTTGTAAACAGAGCCGTCCAAACTTTGGGGTGGCTGTGTCTTTTTGATTTTAATTTCCCTAAGCTATAGGACCATAAGTGGAAGTGCCCTAGGCTCTGTTGCTTTGTTTTTTAGATGTTTCAGGAAACACCATACACTTCTCCCGAGTGTCTGTTGGCAATTTACATCCCGCCCATCAGCATAACAAGGCTCCCAGTTCTCCATGGCCTGTCCTGCCTTTCTGGATTTTACACTTTTTTCAGATGGCCCTTTTGACCGGGGGGAAGTGAGACTTCATTGTAGTGCAGATTTCCTTTGCAAGCTTGCTTGGTTGGCCAAAAAGGGCGTATGCGTTTTTTCCTGAATATATTCAGGAAAAAACGCATACGCCCTTTTTGGCCAAGTGCATCATTGTGGACGTTCTGCCTCTTTTCCTATGCTTTCAATGCAATTCCAGTCTACCTCCTGAAATCGGTTTCCTGCAATTCTGCCCCGCTTTCAAGTCCTCTTGGCAGCCTTACTTCAGTCTATTTTTGGACGATAGCTGTCATTTATAACTCTGCAGGTTTGTGAATTACAGTGCCCCTGAGCTCCTTTCTTCAACTCGCTTTCTTGTGAGCTGGCCGCAACACCGCAGGATGGCTTCAGGCCCTAATCTGGTTCCGGCACGGCATGCTGAGCCTTTGGTTAATTCCTCTTCCTGGTGGGAAATGAGAGTTAAATTTGCCCGTTCAGACACCTCCAGCTAGTCTCTCATTGGTTCTCGCTATTCCTGTTCATCTTCCGCAGAAATTGCAAACTGGGCCAAACAGGAGGTTAAAGGGACTGACTCTCCAAGTCGGGAGAGTGTTAGTAAAGCGTCTGGAATGTTGCACCCGAGTACCAGGGTACGAAAACTGAGACATATTTGAACACGTCTCCCGATCACATGGTTGATCATACTCTGGGTTCCACATGCATGTTTTAGCTGAAGGAAGAATACCTTAAACCTGGAGAGTTGAGACCCGTGGAATGGGTACCATGCAATATGACTTCAAAGGGTCTTCATTTGCTCACCGAACCTCTCCAATCCTATCACTGCTGCGTTTATGCCCCTGTACACACTCTTGATTCTCTTTTCGGAGACATAGCAATCCATAGGTTTTAAGATACTTACTAGTCAGGTACATTCTTAGGCGTTTAATATGCGGTGTTGAGTCCATTTCGTTGAGCAAGGAGTAGCTCTTGTCTATTCCATATTTGGCTTAAGGAACTTTATCTGTGCTCATTTCAATCTCTGGTTTTATGCAGCACCCCAACTCACCTTTCCCCTTAAGCAAGCATAAGTTGGTTTTCTAAATTTGAGACCCTGTTCTGTTCTGTAATTCAGTTCATGTGTAGCCAAGTTCACATTCCTGTGTATTAGTGATATCCTTATGATGTTTCTTTTCTGTGTGACTTATTTCAGTTCGAATCATCATACCTGAATCCACTCATTATGCTGCTACGGGCCTGATGACATAGATTTCATTGCTGAGTGATATTGCATTGTACGTAAGTACCACAAGTTCTTTATCCATTTTTCACTTTCTGCGATATTGAACTTGTACGGTAAACGAGGTTCTTGTAAACAGAGGCATCCCAAACTTTGGGGTGGCTGTGTCTTTTTGATTTTAATTTCCCTAAGCTATAGGACCATAAGTGGAAGTGCCCTAGGCTCTGTTGCTTTGTTTTTTAGATGTTTCAGGAAACACCATACACTTCTCCAGAGTGGCTGTTGGCAATTTACATCCCGCCCATCAGCATAAGAAGGCTCCCAGTTCTCCATGGCCTGTCGTGCCTTTATGGATTTTACACTTTTTTCAGATGGCCCTTTTGACCAGGTGGAAGTGAGACTTCATTGTAGTGCAGATTTCCTTTGCAAGCTTGCTTGGTTGGCCAAAAAGGGCGTATGCGTTTTTTCCTGAATATATTCAGGAAAAAACGCATACGCCCTTTTTGGCCAAGTGCATCATTGTCGAGTTTCTGACTCTCTTCATATGCTTTCAATGCAATTCCAGTCTACCTCCTGAAATCGGTTTCCTGCAATTCTGCCTTGCTTTCAATGCCTCTTCATAGCCTTACCTCAATATATTTTTTAAAAATAGTTGGCCTTTATAACTCTGCAGGTTTTTGAATTGCAGTGGCCCTTAGCTCCATTTTTTAGCTCTTATTTTTGTGGTCTTGCCCCGTAACCACAGGATTCCTTGAAGCCCTATTTTTCTTCTGGGGCACCTTGCTGTGCCTTTGGTTAATTCTTCTTACTGATGTGATATTAGAGTGACATGTGCCCATTGAAACCGCTACAGCTAGTTTCTCACTGGTTCCCCCTATTCCCATTCATCCTCTGCACTAACTGCAGACTGTGCGATACCAGAACTTAAAGGCATTGACTCCATGTGGGGATGTTGTTAGTAAAGCGGCTGGAATGTCGATCCGGAGCCCCAGGAGAGGAAAAATGAGGTGCGTTTTAGAAACCTTTCCCGATCATATGGTATACCAGTCGCTGGGTTTCCCAAGCATGGTTTAGCTGTAGGAAGATTCCCTTCAACCTGGAGTGTTGGGACCCTTGGACTGAGTAGCATGAAGTATTGCATTAAACTTTCGGCAGTTGCTCACCAAAGCTCACCAATCCTGTCAGCCCCAAGTGTCCAGCCTTATGTCTTATCCAGCTGTGGGTTTATATGTGGTCAATCCAGGTTGCATCACAGCCCCTGAGCGAATTTTGTAAGAATTTTTCTCTCTTTCATTGTTTCAGCGTTTTGTTTTTAAAATTTATTTCTATAATGGGGTTTAGCTCCTTTTCACTGCTGTGTTTGTGCTGCTCTGCACACACTTGATTCCCTTATGGAGATATATCAATACATGGGTTTTAAGATTCTTATTCCTCAGATATATTTCTCTGCGGTGTATAGGGTGTGTTGAGGCCTGTTCATTGAGCAAGGTGTAGATCTTGTCTAATACCTATTTGGTTTATTGAACGGTATCTGTGCTAATTTCAAACTCTGGTTTTATGCATCACCCCACCTCTCCTTTCCCCTTAAGCTGACATAAGTGTGTTTTCTAAATGTGAGACACTGTTCTGTTCTGTAATTCATTTCTTGTGCAGCCATATTTACCCTCCCTCTATAAGTGATATCTTATGATATGTTTCTTTTTCTGTTTGACTTATTTCAAGTAGTATTATCGGACCTAAATCCACTCTTTATCCTTCTACTAGCCTTATTACATTGATTTCATGGTGAAGAGATATTCCATTGTACATAAGTACCACATCTTCTTTATCCATTGTTCTCTTTCCTGGGATATTTAAGGTGTACTGAAGTTGAGGTTCTTGTAAACAGAGTAGCCCTAAACTGTGGTGTGCTTGTGTCTTGTTGATTTTTAGACTTCCCTAGATATACTCCCATGATTGGAAGTGTCCTATGCTCTGTAGCTCTGTTTTTTAGATGATTTAGGAACCACCATACACTTCTCCAGAGTGGCTCTCGGCAGTTCACACACTGCCCATCAGCGTATAAAGGCTCCCTGTTCTCCATGGCCTGTCCTGCATTTCTGGTTTTTACAATTTTTTAGGATGGCCCTTTTGACCGGTGGGAAGTGAGACTTCTTTGTTGTGCACATTTGCATTGCTTGCTTGCTTCATTGCCCATAAAGTGCGTATGCGTTTTTTCCTGGATATAATCAGGAAAAAACGCATACGCCCTTTTGGGCCAACTGCATCATTGTCGAAATTCTGCCGCTTTTCATGTGCGTTAAAGACGAGTCCAATCTATCTCTTGAAATCTGTTTCTTGCAATTCTGTCTTGCATTCAGATCCTCTTCTTTGCCTTACCTCAACATATTTTTGGACGTTAGTTTTCATTTATAACTCTGCAGGTTTGTGAATTGCAGTGACCCTGAGCTCCATTTTTTAAGTTGCTCTTTTGTGAGCTGGCCTCAAACCCGCAGGATTGCTTCAGGCCCTATTTTGGCTCCGGCGAGGCAGGCTGAGCCTTTCTTTAATTCTTATTCTTAATGGGAAATTAGAGTGATATGTGCCCGTCCAAACCCCTACAACTCTTCTCTCATTGGTTCCCCCTCTTCCCGTTCATCCTCCTCACAATTTGCAAAATGTGTGAAACAGAAGTTTAAATGTGCTGATTCTCCAAGTGGGGAGATTCTAAGTAGCGTGGCTGGAATGGTGAACAGGAGCACCAGGAGAGGATAAATGAGGTGCATTTTAGACACATCTCCCGATCACATGGTGTACAGTCCTCTGGGTTTTCCATGCATGTTTTAGCTGTAGGAAGATCCCTTGAACCTGCAGATTTGGGACCCATTCAATGGGTACCAGGTAGTATTACTTTAAAGGGTGTGCATTTCCTCACCCAACCTCACATTTCTCTTAGCGCAAACAGTTTCCAGCCTTATGTCTCATCCTGCTGTGGGTCTAGATGTGTTCAATCCATGTTGCATCACCGTCCCTGAGGAAAAGTTGTAAGAGGTTTTCTCTGTCTCTCTGTCGTTTATTTTTTTCAATTTATTACTATATTGGTTACAGCTGATTTTCAAAGCTCTGTTTCTTGCTGCTGTACATCCACTTGATTCACGTACAGAGAGACATCAATAAATTCTTTTTCAGATTCTTACCAGTCGTATATATTCTTTTCCGGTGACTTGAGTGTGCTGAGTGCAGTTCTTTTAGCTACCGTGTAGGCCTTGTTGATTATCAGTTTGGTATTTGGAATGGTATCTTTGCTAATTTCAACCTCCTGGATGATGCCTCACCCCTCCCCACCTTTCCCGTTTAGCAGCCTTATGCGTGTTTTCTACATATTTGACTATGTTTTTGTTTTGTAATTTATTTCATGTGTAGCCATTTTGGATTCCACCTTTAAGTGATATCTTATGATATGTGTCTTTTTCTTTTTGAATTCTGTCACTTAGAATGATCATACGTAACTCCTCCGGAGTTGTTACAACTGGCCATATTTCATTGATTTCCAGGCTGAATAATATTCCACTCTACCTAAGTACCACATCTCTATCCATTTTTTCCCTCCAGAGACATTTAAGTTATATCCTAGTCGAGGATCTTTTAAACAGAGAGGGGGTAAACATTGGGGTGCCTGTGTCCTCTCGATTTTTGTTTTTCCCAAGATATACGCCCATGAGTGCAAGTGCCCTATGCTCTGTAGCTCATTTTTTAGATGCTTTAGTAAACACAATACACTTCTCCAGAATGGCCGTTGGCAATATACATTTCCACTATAAGTCTCACAGGGCTCCCTCTTCTCGTTGCCCTGTCCTGCATTTCTGTTGTTTACGCTTTATGAGGATGGCTCTTCTGACTGATGCGAAGTGATATCTTTTGTAGCTATTGACTTCCAGTGCCCACCTGTTTGGTTGGCTAAAAAAGTGTATGCCCTTTTCTTGAATATATACAGAAAAGAACGCATACACCCTTTTTGGCCAACTGCAATGTTGGCAATGTTCAGCTCCTTTTCTTGTGCTTAATGGCGAGTCCTTTCTACCTCCTCAAATCCCTTTCCTGCCATTCTCCCTTGCTTACAAGTCCTTTTCTCTGACTTTCCTCAAGACATTTTTCAGTGATGGATATTTTCAACTCTGCAGTTTTGTGAATTTTACTGCCCCTGAGTTCCATTGTTCAACTCGTGTTTATGGGAACTGGCCACAAAGCAGCGGGATTTCCTCAAGCCCTATACTGTTTCCATGGGCAACCCTAGCCTTTGGTCAATTCGTCTTCCTGATTGGAAATTAGAGTGACATGTGCCTGTCTGAACACCTAGGACTTGTCTCTCATTGTTCCTCATCCTTCCGCTTCATCCTCTGGACAAATTCCAAACTGTACGCAACAGGATGTTGACAGTGCTGACATCTCCAAGTGGGGAGACTGTTAGTAAAGACGCTGGAGGGGTGAACCCGAGCACCAGGAGATGAGGAGATGAGATGCCTTTTCCAAACTCTTCCCGATCAGACGGTATACCATCCTCTGGGTGTGACAGACATGTTTTAGCAGTAGGAAGAGTCCCATTCATGTAAGGAGAACACCAGGGCTTTTTCAAAATCAGTGTCTCCCCGAAACCCAAACTGGGGAATTTTTTAAGCTACAGCTACACATATGTTCATTAAGGGCCTTGGGAAGTAGGCAGAGTCCAAACTTTAGATGATTGAAGTCTTCAGGGTCAGAAGCACTCACCACCAGCTTCCCTTAGGCTACACTTTAACTGTCATTGATAGATGATGTCAATAAAAATATCTATTCTTTTTCAGATTATTTCCCCTTATAGGTTATTGCAAAATGTTGAGTGTAGTTCCCTGTGCTATACAGTAGTTCCTTGTTGATGATCTATTTTATACATAGCAGTGTGTATGTGTTCATTCCAAACTGTTAATTTATCCCTCCTCCCACCTTTCCCCTTTGGTAATAATAAATTATAAGATTTTATACTTCTCAGAAATGGGGGAGCTGAAAGAGAGGTATCATTTTCAATGGAAAAGCATTTAAAACAAGATTGAAGGTTTAACCAAGATTATTAGCTGTACATCCTTGGAAAGAAATCACTTCGTTTCTCTAATATTGACCTGACAAATAAGACAAACCTTTTCACTGAACTTGCTTATAAAAAGTGATGGAAATATCAAATGGAAGTGTTAAAAGCATCTTATTTTACCCGAGCCTTATACACTGTTCTATGTTAACTACAGTTTGGCTCACACATCTGTTCATTGAGGTTACAATAGTCTCAATTTCTGTTACTGATCCTCCAGAGTGGACCCCAACAAGTGTCCCCCTGCCCAGTGTCATTGGGGCCAACAGATCGAGACTGAGTTTGGTTCACAAGCAAAGGAAACTTTATATTTTGATCAGAGAATGGAGAGGTGAGAGCATGCACTACCCCGTGGGCTGTGGGCTGGGCTGCTGTGTAGAGATCCTGTCAGAGTCAGTGGGAGGGAGGGAGGCGGCGGAGCTCTCGAGGGCTGGGTTGGCTGTAGCTCAGGCTCTATATCGTGGAGTCTGCACTGGGCCCCAGGAGCTGAGGTGTCGACCCAGCCATTCTGCACTAGGAAATCTGGTCTGAAGTGCCGGGTGTGGAACCTCTGCATGCGGGACCCTAGGAGCACGTGAAATTAGACAAAGCACAAAGGATAAAAAAGGTTAGACTTGACTTTATTGCCCAGATTCTATTTTTATCTCCCAGGGATTTTTAATGGGCTTTGCTGGGGACAAACCCCTCCTCTGCCTTTTGTCCCGTTCCTCATTCTTGGAGTGCTGAGGGTGCAGACCCTTCTTCTGTAACTGCTGAGTGCTGAGTTGGGAGCCCTCATACCCTGGGGCGAGGGTCAGAGCTTCTCCCCAGCAGCCTCCCGGTGACGTTGATTGTCCCCAGGACCCCTGCCTCCCTGCTCGTCCACCTGAGCACCAGCATTGGAAGTGTTATAGATTCTAATGACCTTTAAGGGTCCAGGAAAGAGATGTGCAGAGACGCTGTGGGGGCCGGTTTCACCCCGCCCCACATTTGTTCGGCCACCTTAGGCTGACCGTCTCTGCCAGCCTAGATGCTCTGACCAGTAGTCTGCGCTTTCTTCAGTTAGGCCCCTGAATTAACGTACAAACAGCACCAGGTGTCAGAGCCCTGCCCGCTCAACTCCCAGACAGTCCAGGGTCAGTGGTGATCAAGGACCATGATGGCTACTGAGTCAACAGCCTTTTGAAGTAAACAGGAGTCCAGCCGGTCTTATTGGCCACCATCATCACGGTGTCTGTAGGCTTTTCTATGGTGACAGTGTGGTATACTGTTCCCCCGCCAAGATTATTAGCTCCCCTCTGGGTGCAGTAAGTCCTGCAAGCAGTAGTCTACTCTTTTGGGACACACTCTTGTTGTTTTATGAGAGAAACTCCAGGTCAAGGTGATGTTCACACGAGTCGTCATGGTGCCCTGTTGCCCCCGGTTATCTCTCTGGATGTTGGAGTTGGAGGGCCTCCTCACTCGAGGTCGGTGTGCCCACGGAGCGAACCCTGCAACTTCAGGGCATGGTTGGTGGTTAGGATCACCACGTGGGGTCCTTTTCCCTTAGGAGGGAGGTGGCCTTTTGGGCTGCTGATTTCCAGGTTTTTAGATACCGCCAGTATCTTGGCCAGATGTGGCAGTGGGCCAAGCCCCTTAGTGACCGTAGTTTATCCTACCTGGATGGCATTCTTGCATTGTTCCATTTCAAGTGGTCCCAGTTTTTGCACTAATTCTCCAATGGCGATTCACCTTTCACCGGGAATGTAAAGGTCAAAGGGTTTAGCTAAATTAGGGAGTTCCAGGGCAAGGGTCTGAATTGACTGCTCTTTCCATTCTTGAAAGGCCACTTCTGGATTCTATTCAAAAGGATCATCATCTTTTCCTTTCAGTGTTTCATATAGAGGCCCAGCTAGTAGACTGTAGTTAGGGATCCAGAAGCAGCAAACCCTGGCCTCCCCAGGAACCCCTAAGCTGTCTTCTAGTTTTAGAAAGGGGTAAGGCTGAAAATGGTTTCTTCCCTTTCCTGGGATGGGCTTCTCTGACCTTCTGTGAGAATGAAGCCCAGGCAGGTCACCGCAGTCTGTGATATTTGAGCTTTTTCTTGGACAACTTCTATCCTTTATTGGCTTGGTAGTTCAGAGGCCTCCTTAGTAGGGCTGGTGATCAGAATGTCGTCTGCATATTGAAGGAGGGTTTCCTTTTCCAGAGGTAGAACTTTTAGGTCTTTAGCTAAGCTTTCCCCAAAGATGGTGTGGGAATTTTTGCACCCTTGGGGCCAGACGGCCCGGAAGTATTGTTTTAGTTGTATGTTGAGTCCTGCCACTCACAAGCCAAAATTTCTTGTGACTCTGGGACTAATGGAATACAAAAGAAGGCATCATTGAAGACTAATACAGAATACCATGTCCTGGTGGTTGGTAGAATGACCAGCAGGGTGTAGGAATTAGGAGCAACTGGAGGTATATCCTCGGTGGCTTCACTGACTGTCCTGACATCCTTTACCAGGTCCCCAGCAGCCCATGGGGCTCTCGTGGTCAGACCAATCCCAGAATATGGAGCTCACCTGGGCAGGTACCCCACCCCCACCCCAGCCCACGGGGCTCTCGTGGTCAGGCCCCTCCCAGGATACAGAGCTACCCTTGCAGGTACCGTGGCAGGGCTGGGCACACAGGAACCGTGCACATAGCCCTCATTGCAGAGCACCCCCAGCTCACCTGTCGCTCAGAGCTGACACAGAGCACCTCAGAGCAGGACTTGAACTAACAAACAGCAGCTGCGACAGGTCTGTGACCCTGGGCATCACTCCGTGAGGCCTCCCTCCACCTGGTCTTCCAGAGACTTCCACTGCACCCGGGGCACCAGGCCTCTGTCTCCAACCACCACCCACCCCTCCTCTCCCTGACTCCTGGGTTCCTCTCATTAGGAGAGGGTTTTCTTGAAGTTGTCTCCCACTCATGGGCCAGATAAAATGATTAGAAAACAAGCCAAAGCTGCAGCCCCTTGTCTATCCTGACTCTCAGGAGCCCACACCTGTTCCTTGGACCTGGCCGGTTCAGCAAGTTCCATTTTCTGCAACTGTGAGCCCCTGAGGGGTGATGATTGGCTGACCTGGGCAGCCTTACCGTGCCGGCCAGCCCTCCCCAGGTGTGCCTGGGTTGAGATCAATATAAATACCACTCCAGGCAGCAAGAGCCCCTGCAGCCGTGCCTGACGCCATTTTCTCTGCCCTGTCAGCAGTCTCGGGGCTGGGCTGGTGGGAGGGAGTGAGAGGCCACGGCTTTGTGGGTGGCCCAGTGTGAGTGGGGCTCTGCTGGACTTTCTGCAGCAGTTGCCAGGCTGCCACCTGCTAAAGAAGAGGATGTGTCACCCATACCTGCTGCTGGAATTTCTCCCTGGGCAGAGGTGAGGAAGGAAAAAAGCAGTGGGGGCAGGGACAGGACGGGTATCTCAGGCAGGGAAATGGAAATCTTCCAGAAGAGCACCCAGGGCCAGGACCATCCTGGCTGGCCTGCAGGCACCAAGTCGGCCGGCATGCTGTCACTCGTGTGGCTCTATGGCCCTTCCTCTAGGCTTTCAAGTCCTTGTATATATTCAGGTGTTTTACCTGGGACGGGTGGGAATAGTTCAGCAGCAACTGGCCTGGGGCTCAGCTCACGTTTACTCACAGATGCCTCGGCACGGTGCCCCAGCTTTGCAATGAGGATGCTTGTTGCGTGGGGGCTGCTGGCTGAATGGGAGACGATTCCCCACCACTGACCAACTTCAGAATTGTTTACAACTGGAGCAAGTGCCCTGATACGGTTTTCCTCTGTGGAACTGGTGGGTTCTGTGTTTTTTTTCTCTTTTTCGTTTTTGGTTCAAGGTAGATTTTATTCCTCTTTTTTGTATTTACAGATATAAGCATGGAAATAATTTATTCATATAAATACATGTATGTGCAGGGAATAATTGTTTTTTCTGTTTTATTTTTTAAATTTTATTTCTTTTTAATTTTGAATTTTATTTTATATTTTTATACAGCAGGTTCTTATTGGTTATCTATTTTATACATATAAATGTATACATGCCAATCCCAGTCTCTCAACTCCTCCCACCACCACCCCCCAACAGCTTTCCCCCCTTGTTGTCCATACGTTTGTTGTCTACATCTGTTGCTCTATTTATGCCTTGCAAAATGGTTAATCTGTACAGTTTTTCTAGGTTCCACATATATGCATGAATATACAAGATTTGTTTTTCTCTTTCTGACTTACTTCACTCTGTATGACAGTCTCTAGATCCATCGACGTCTCTACAAATGACCCAATTTCATTCCTTTTCATGGCTTAGTAATATTCCATTTTATATATGTACCACAGCTTTATGCATTCGTCTGTCTGTGGGCATTTAGGTTGCTTCCATTACCTCGATATTGTAAATAGTGATGCAATGAACATTGCGGTGAATGACTCTTTTTGATTTATGGTTTTGTCTGGGTATATGTCCAGTACTGGGATTGCTGTATCATATGGTAATTCTATTGTTAGTTTCTTAAGAAATTCCATATTGTTCTCCATAATGACTGTATCAATTTATATTCCCAACAATAGTGGAAGAGGGTTCCTTTTCTCCACACCCTTTCCAGCATTTTTTGTTTGTAGATTTTCAATGATGCCTATTCTACCAGGTGTGAGGTGATACCTCATTGTTGAATCCATTTCGTTGAGCAAGGGGTAGCTCTTGTCTATTACATATTTGGCTTATGGAACTGGTATCTGTGCTAATTTCAAACTCTGCTTTTATGCAGCACCCCAACTCACCTTCCCCCTTAAGCAGGCATAAGTTGGTTTTCTAAACTTGAGACCCTGTTCTGTTTTGTAATTCAGTTCATGTGTAGCCAAGTTCACATTCCGTGTATTAGATGATACCTTATGATGTTTCTTTTTCTGTGTGACTTATTTCACTTAGAATCATCGTGCCTCAATCCACTCATTATGCTGGTACGGGCCTGGTGACATAGATTTCATTGCTGAGTGGTATTCTGTTGTACATAAGTACCGCAACTTCTTTATCCATTATTTGCTCTCTGGGATATTTAACTTGTGCCGTAGAAGAGATTCCTGTAAAAAGAGCCGTCCCAAATTTTGGGGTTGCTGTGTCTTTTTGATATTAATTTCCCTAAGCTATAGGACCATAAGTGGAAGTGCCCTAGGCTCTGTTGCTTTGTTTTTTAGATGTTTCAGGAAACACCATACACTTCTCCCGAGTGTCTGTTGGCAATTTACATCCCGCCCATCAGCATAACAAGGCTCCCAGTTCTCCATGGCCTGTCGTGCCTTTCTGGATTTTACACTTTATTCAGATGGCCCTTTTGACCAGGGGGAAGTGAGACTTCATTGTAGTGCAGATTTCCTTTGCAAGCTTGCTTGGTTGGCCAAAAAGTGCGTATGCGTTTTTTCCTGAATATATTCAGGAAAAAACACATACGCCCTTTTTGGCCAAGTGCATCATTGTCGAGTTTCTGACTCTCTTCATATGCTTTCAATGCAATTCCAGTCTACCTCCTGAAATCGGTTTCCTGCAATTCTGCCTTGCTTTCAATGCCTCTTCATAGCCTTACCTCAATATATTTTTTAAAAATAGTTGGCCTTTATAACTCTGCAGGTTTTTGAATTGCAGTGGCCCTTAGCTCCATTTTTTAGCTCTTATTTTTGTGGTCTTGCCCCATAACCACAGGATTCCTTGAAGCCCTATTTTTCTTCTGTGGCACCTTGCTGTGCCTTTGGTTAATTCTTCTTACTGATGTGATATTAGAGTGACATGTGCCCATTGAAACCGCTACAGCTAGTTTCTCACTGGTTCCCCCTATTCCCATTCATCCTCTGCACTAACTGCAGACTGTGCGATACCAGAACTTAAAGGCATTGACTCCATGTGGGGATGTTGTTAGTAAAGCGGCTGGAATGTCGATCCGGAGCCCCAGGAGAGGAAAAATGAGGTGCGTTTTAGAAACCTTTCCCGATCATATGGTATACCAGTCGCTGGGTTTCCCAAGCATGGTTTAGCTGTAGGAAGATTCCCTTCAACCTGGAGTGTTGGGACCCTTGGAATGAGTAGCATGAAGTATTGCATTAAACTTTCGGCAGTTGCTCACCAAAGCTCACCAATCCTCTCAGCCCCAAGTGTCCAGCCTTATGTCTTATCCAGCTGTGGGTTTATATGTGGTCAATCCAGGTTGCATCACAGCCCCTGAGCGAATTTTGTAAGAATTTTTCTCTCTTTCATTGTTTCAGCGTTTTGTTTTTAAAATTTATTTCTATAATGGGGTTAACTCCTTTTCACTGCTGTGTTTGTGCCGCTCTGCACACACTTGATTCCCTTATGGAGATATATCAATACATGGGTTTTAAGATTCTTATTCCTCAGATATATTTCTCTGCGGTGTATAGGGTGTGTTGAGGCCTGTTCATTGAGCAAGGTGTAGATCTTGTCTAATACCTATTTGGTTTATTGAACGGTATCTGTGCTAATTTCAAACTCTGGTTTTATGCATCACCCCACCTCTCCTTTCCCCTTAAGCTGACATAAGTGTGATTTCTAAATGTGAGACACTGTTCTGTTCTGTAATTCATTTCTTGTGCAGCCATATTTACCCTCCCTCTATAAGTGATATCTTATGATATGTTTCTTTTTCTGTTTGACTTATTTCAAGTAGTATTATCGGACCTAAATCCACTCTTTATCCTTCTACTAGCCTTATTACATTGATTTCATGGTGAAGAGATATTCCATTGTACATAAGTACCACATCTTCTTTATCTATTGTTCTCTTTCCTGGGATATTTAAGGTGTACTGAAGTTGAGGTTCTTGTAAACAGAGTAGCCCTAAACTGTGGTGTGCTTGTGTCTTGTTGATTTTTAGACTTCCCTAGATATACTCCCATGATTGGAAGTGTCCTATGCTCTGTAGCTCTGTTTTTTAGATGATTTAGGAACCACCATACACTTCTCCAGAGTGGCTCTCGGCAGTTCACACACTGCCCATCAGCGTATAAAGGCTCCCTGTTCTCCATGGCCTGTCCTGCATTTCTGGTTTTTACAATTTTTTAGGATGGCCCTTTTGACCGGTGGGAAGTGAGACTTCTTTGTTGTGCACATTTGCATTGCTTGCTTGCTTCGTTGCCCATAAAGTGCGTATGCGTTTTTTCCTGATTATATCCAGGAAAAAACGCATACGCCCTTTTGGGCCAACTGCATCATTGTCGAAATTCTGCCGCTTTTCATGTGCGTTAAAGACGAGTCCAATCTATCTCTTGAAATCTGTTTCTTGCAATTCTGTCTTGCATTCAGATCCTCTTCTTTGCCTTACCTCAACATATTTTTGGACGTTAGTTTTCATTTATAACTCTGCAGGTTTGTGAATTGCAGTGACCCTGAGCTCCATTTTTTAAGTTGCTCTTTTGTGAGCTGGCCTCAAACCCGCAGGATTGCTTCAGGCCCTATTTTGGCTCCGGCGAGGCAGGCTGAGCCTTTCTTTAATTCTTATTCTTAATGGGAAATTAGAGTGATATGTGCCCGTCCAAACCCCTACAACTCTTCTCTCATTGGTTCCCCCTCTTCCCGTTCATCCTCCTCACAATTTGCAAAATGTGTGAAACAGAAGTTTAAATGTGCTGATTCTCCAAGTGGGGAGATTCTAAGTAGCGTGGCTGGAATGGTGAACAGGAGCACCAGGAGAGGATAAATGAGGTGCATTTTAGACACATCTCCCGATCACATGGTGTACAGTCCTCTGGGTTTTCCATGCATGTTTTAGCTGTAGGAAGATCCCTTGAACCTGCAGATTTGGGACCCATTCAATGGGTCCCAGGTAGTATTACTTTAAAGGGTGTGCATTTCCTCACCCAACCTCACATTTCTCTTAGCGCAAACAGTTTCCAGCCTTATGTCTCATCCTGCTGTGGGTCTAGATGTGTTCAATCCATGTTGCATCACCGTCCCTGAGGAAAAGTTGTAAGAGGTTTTCTCTGTCTCTCTGTCGTTTATTTTTTTCAATTTATTACTATATTGGTTACAGCTGATTTTCAAAGCTCTGTTTCTTGCTGCTGTACATCCACTTGATTCACGTACAGAGAGACATCAATAAATTCTTTTTCAGATTCTTACCAGTCGTATATATTCTTTTCCGGTGACTTGAGTGTGCTGAGTGCAGTTCTTTTAGCTACCGTGTAGGCCTTGTTGATTATCAGTTTGGTATTTGGAATGGTATCTTTGCTAATTTCAACCTCCTGGATGATGCCTCACCCCTCCCCACCTTTCCCGTTTAGCAGCCTTATGCGTGTTTTCTACATATTTGACTATGTTTTTGTTTTGTAATTTATTTCATGTGTAGCCATTTTGGATTCCACCTTTAAGTGATATCTTATGATATGTGTCTTTTTCTTTTTGAATTCTGTCACTTAGAATGATCATACGTAACTCCTCCGGAGTTGTTACAACTGGCCATATTTCATTGATTTCCAGGCTGAATAATATTCCACTCTACCTAAGTACCACATCTCTATCCATTTTTTCCCTCCAGAGACATTTAAGTTATATCCTAGTCGAGGATCTTTTAAACAGAGAGGGGGTAAACATTGGGGTGCCTGTGTCCTCTCGATTTTTGTTTTTCCCAAGATATACGCCCATGAGTGCAAGTGCCCTATGCTCTGTAGCTCATTTTTTAGATGCTTTAGTAAACACAATACACTTCTCCAGAATGGCCGTTGGCAATATACATTTCCACTATAAGTCTCACAGGGCTCCCTCTTCTCGTTGCCCTGTCCTGCATTTCTGTTGTTTACGCTTTATGAGGATGGCTCTTCTGACTGATGCAAAGTGATATCTTTTGTAGTATTGACTTCCAGTGCCCACCTGTTTGGTTGGCTAAAAAAGTGTATGCCCTTTTCTTGAATATATACAGAAAAGAACGCATACACCCTTTTTGGCCAACTGCAATGTTGGCAATGTTCAGCTCCTTTTCTTGTGCTTAATGGCGAGTCCTTTCTACCTCCTCAAATCCCTTTCCTGCCATTCTCCCTTGCTTACAAGTCCTTTTCTCTGACTTTCCTCAAGACATTTTTCAGTGATGGATATTTTCAACTCTGCAGTTTTGTGAATTTTACTGCCCCTGAGTTCCATTGTTCAACTCGTGTTTATGGGAACTGGCCACAAAGCAGCGGGATTTCCTCAGGCCCTATACTGTTTCCATGGGCAA
Source organism: Tursiops truncatus (assembly GCF_011762595.2). Lineage (NCBI taxonomy): Eukaryota > Metazoa > Chordata > Mammalia > Artiodactyla > Delphinidae > Tursiops > Tursiops truncatus. The sequence goes on along the minus strand of NW_022983466.1, from coordinate 33,742 downwards.
CCCTAGCCTTTGGTCAATTCGTCTTCCTGATTGGAAATTAGAGTGACATGTGCCTGTCTGAACACCTAGGACTTGTCTCTCATTGTTCCTCATCCTTCCGCTTCATCCTCTGGACAAATTCCAAACTGTACGCAACAGGATGTTGACAGTGCTGACATCTCCAAGTGGGGAGACTGTTAGTAAAGACGCTGGAGGGGTGAACCCGAGCACCAGGAGATGAGGAGATGAGATGCCTTTTCCAAACTCTTCCCGATCAGACGGTATACCATCCTCTGGGTGTGACAGACATGTTTTAGCAGTAGGAAGAGTCCCATTCATGTAAGGAGAACACCAGGGCTTTTTCAAAATCAGTGTCTCCCCGAAACCCTAACTGGGGAAGTTTTTAAGCTACGGCTACACATATGTTCATTAAGGGCCTTGGGAAGTAAGCAGAGTCCAAACTTTAGATGATTGAAGTCTTCAGGGTCAGAAGCACTCACCACCAGCTTCCCTTAGGCTACACTTTAACTGTCATTGATAGATGATGTCAATAAAAATATCTATTCTTTTTCAGATTATTTCCCCTTATAGGTTATTGCAAAATGTTGAGTGTAGTTCCCTGTGCTATACAGTAGTTCCTTGTTGATGATCTATTTTATACATAGCAGTGTGTATGTGTTCATTCCAAACTGTTAATTTATCCCTCCTCCCACCTTTCCCCTTTGGTAATAATAAATTATAAGATTTTATACTTCTCAGAAATGGGGGAGCTGAAAGAGAGGTATCATTTTCAATGGAAAAGCATTTAAAACAAGATTGAAGGTTTAACCAAGATTATTAGATGTACATCCTTGGAAAGAAATCACTTCGTTTCTCTAATATTGACCTGACAAATAAGACAAACCTTTTCACTGAACTTGCTTATAAAAAGTGATGGAAATATCAAATGGAAGTGTTAAAAGCATCTTATTTTACCCGAGCCTTATACACTGTTCTATGTTAACTACAGTTTGGCTCACACATCTGTTCATTGAGGTTACAATAGTCTCAATTTCTGTTACTGATCCTCCAGAGTGGACCCCAACAAGTGTCCCCCTGCCCAGTGTCATTGGGGCCAACAGATCGAGACTGAGTTTGGTTCACAAGCAAAGGAAACTTTATATTTTGATCAGAGAATGGAGAGGTGAGAGCATGCACTACCCCGTGGGCTGTGGGCTGGGCTGCTGTGTAGAGATCCTGTCAGAGTCAGTGGGAGGGAGGGAGGCGGCGGAGCTCTCGAGGGCCGGGTTGGCTGTAGCTCAGGCTCTATATCGTGGAGTCTGCACTGGGCCCCAGGAGCTGAGGTGTCGACCCAGCCATTCTGCACTAGGAAATCTGGTCTGAAGTGCCGGGTGTGGAACCTCTGCATGCGGGACCCTAGGAGCACGTGAAATTAGACAAAGCACAAAGGATAAAAAAGGTTAGACTTGACTTTATTGCCCAGATTCTATTTTTATCTCCCAGGGATTTTTAATGGGCTTTGCTGGGGACAAACCCCTCCTCTGCCTTTTGTCCCGTTCCTCATTCTTGGAGTGCTGAGGGTGCAGACCCTTCTTCTGTAACTGCTGAGTGCTGAGTTGGGAGCCCTCATACCCTGGGGCGAGGGTCAGAGCTTCTCCCCAGCAGCCTCCCGGTGACGTTGATTGTCCCCAGGACCCCTGCCTCCCTGCTCGTCCACCTGAGCACCAGCATTGGAAGTGTTATAGATTCTAATGACCTTTAAGGGTCCAGGAAAGAGATGTGCAGAGACGCTGTGGGGGCCGGTTTCACCCCGCCCCACATTTGTTCGGCCACCTTAGGCTGACCGTCTCTGCCAGCCTAGATGCTCTGACCAGTAGTCTGCGCTTTCTTCAATTAGGCCCCTGAATTAACGTACAAACAGCACCAGGTGTCAGAGCCCTGCCCGCTCAACTCCCAGACAGTCCAGGGTCAGTGGTGATCAAGGACCATGATGGCTACTGAGTCAACAGCCTTTTGAAGTAAACAGGAGTCCAGCCGGTCTTATTGGCCACCATCATCACGGTGTCTGTAGGCTTTTCTATGGTGACAGTGTGGTATACTGTTCCCCCGCCAAGATTATTAGCTCCCCTCTGGGTGCAGTAAGTCCTGCAAGCAGTAGTCTACTCTTTTGGGACACACTCTTGTTGTTTTATGAGAGAAACTCCAGGTCAAGTGATGTTCACACGAGTCGTCATGGTGCCCTGTTGCCCCCGGTTATCTCTCTGGATGTTGGAGTCGGAGGGCCTCCTCACTCGAGGTCGGTGTGCCCACGGAGCGAACCCTGCAACTTCAGGGCATGGTTGGTGGTTAGGATCACCACGTGGGGTCCTTTTCCCTTAGGAGGGAGGTGGCCTTTTGGGCTGCTGATTTCCAGGTTTTTAGATACCGCCAGTATCTTGGCCAGATGTGGCAGTGGGCCAAGCCCCTTAGTGACCGTAGTTTATCCTACCTGGATGGCATTCTTGCATTGTTCCATTTCAAGTGGTCCCAGTTTTTGCACTAATTCTCCAATGGCGATTCACCTTTCACCGGGAATGTAAAGGTCAAAGGGTTTAGCTAAATTAGGGAGTTCCAGGGCAAGGGTCTGAATTGACTGCTCTTTCCATTCTTGAAAGGCCACTTCTGGATTCTATTCAAAAGGATCATCATCTTTTCCTTTCAGTGTTTCATATAGAGGCCCAGCTAGTAGACTGTAGTTAGGGATCCAGAAGCAGCAAACCCTGGCCTCCCCAGGAACCCCTAAGCTGTCTTCTAGTTTTAGAAAGGGGTAAGGCTGAAAATGGTTTCTTCCCTTTCCTGGGATGGGCTTCTCTGACCTTCTGTGAGAATGAAGCCCAGGCAGGTCACCGCAGTCTGTGATATTTGAGCTTTTTCTTGGACAACTTCTATCCTTTATTGGCTTGGTAGTTCAGAGGCCTCCTTAGTAGGGCTGGTGATCAGAATGTCGTCTGCATATTGAAGGAGGGTTTCCTTTTCCAGAGGTAGAACTTTTAGGTCTTTAGCTAAGCTTTCCCCAAAGATGGTGTGGGAATTTTTGCACCCTTGGGGCCAGACGGCCCGGAAGTATTGTTTTAGTTGTATGTTGAGTCCTGCCACTCACAAGCCAAAATTTCTTGTGACTCTGGGACTAATGGAATACAAAAGAAGGCATCATTGAAGACTAATACAGACTACCATGTCCTGGTGGTTGGTAGAATGACCAGCAGGGTGTAGGAATTAGGAGCAACTGGAGGTATATCCTCGGTGGCTTCACTGACTGTCCTGACATCCTTTACCAGGTCCCCAGTGGCCCATGGGGCTCTCGTGGTCAGACCAATCCCAGAATATGGAGCTCACCTGGGCAGGTACCCCACCCCCACCCCAGCCCACGGGGCTCTCGTGGTCAGGCCCCTCCCAGGATACAGAGCTACCCTTGCAGGTACCGTGGCAGGGCTGGGCACACAGGAACCGTGCACATAGCCCTCATTGCAGAGCACCCCCAGCTCACCTGTCGCTCAGAGCTGACACAGAGCACCTCAGAGCAGGACTTGAACTAACAAACAGCAGCTGCGACAGGTCTGTGACCCTGGGCATCACTCCGTGAGGCCTCCCTCCACCTGGTCTTCCAGAGACTTCCACTGCACCCGGGGCACCAGGCCTCTGTCTCCAACCACCACCCACCCCTCCTCTCCCTGACTCCTGGGTTCCTCTCATTAGGAGAGGGTTTTCTTGAAGTTGTCTCCCACTCATGGGCCAGATAAAATGATTAGAAAACAAGCCAAAGCTGCAGCCCCTTGTCTATCCTGACTCTCAGGAGCCCACACCTGTTCCTTGGACCTGGCCGGTTCAGCAAGTTCCATTTTCTGCAACTGTGAGCCCCTGAGGGGTGATGATTGGCTGACCTGGGCAGCCTTACCGTGCCGGCCAGCCCTCCCCAGGTGTGCCTGGGTTGAGATCAATATAAATACCACTCCAGGCAGCAAGAGCCCCTGCAGCCGTGCCTGACGCCATTTTCTCTGCCCTGTCAGCAGTCTCGGGGCTGGGCTGGTGGGAGGGAGTGAGAGGCCACGGCTTTGTGGGTGGCCCAGTGTGAGTGGGGCTCTGCTGGACTTTCTGCAGCAGTTGCCAGGCTGCCACCTGCTAAAGAAGAGGATGTGTCACCCATACCTGCTGCTGGAATTTCTCCCTGGGCAGAGGTGAGGAAGGAAAAAAGCAGTGGGGGCAGGGACAGGACGGGTATCTCAGGCAGGGAAATGGAAATCTTCCAGAAGAGCACCCAGGGCCAGGACCATCCTGGCTGGCCTGCAGGCACCAAGTCGGCCGGCATGCTGTCACTCGTGTGGCTCTATGGCCCTTCCTCTAGGCTTTCAAGTCCTTGTATATATTCAGGTGTTTTACCTGGGACGGGTGGGAATAGTTCAGCAGCAACTGGCCTGGGGCTCAGCTCACGTTTACTCACAGATGCCTCGGCACGGTGCCCCAGCTTTGCAATGAGGACGCTTGTTGCGTGGGGGCTGCTGGCTGAATGGGAGACGATTCCCCACCACTGACCAACTTCAGAATTGTTTACAACTGGAGCAAGTGCCCTGATACGGTTTTCCTCTGTGTAACTGGTGGGTTCTGTGTTTTTTTTCTCTTTTTCGTTTTTGGTTCAAGGTAGATTTTATTCCTCTTTTTTGTATTTACAGATATAAGCATGGAAATAATTTATTCATATAAATACATGTATGTGCAGGGAATAATTGTTTTTTCTGTTTTATTTTTTAAATTTTATTTCTTTTTAATTTTGAATTTTATTTTATATTTTTATACAGCAGGTTCTTATTGGTTATCTATTTTATACATATAAATGTATACATGCCAATCCCAGTCTCTCAACTCCTCCCACCACCACCCCCCCAACAGCTTTCCCCCCTTGTTGTCCATACGTTTGTTGTCTACATCTGTTGCTCTATTTATGCCTTGCAAAATGGTTAATCTGTACAGTTTTTCTAGGTTCCACATATATGCATGAATATACAAGATTTGTTTTTCTCTTTCTGACTTACTTCACTCTGTATGACAGTCTCTAGATCCATCGACGTCTCTACAAATGACCCAATTTCATTCCTTTTCATGGCTTAGTAATATTCCATTTTATATATGTACCACAGCTTTATGCATTCGTCTGTCTGTGGGCATTTAGGTTGCTTCCATTACCTCGATATTGTAAATAGTGATGCAATGAACATTGCGGTGAATGACTCTTTTTGATTTATGGTTTTGTCTGGGTATATGTCCAGTACTGGGATTGCTGTATCATATGGTAATTCTATTGTTAGTTTCTTAAGAAATTCCATATTGTTCTCCATAATGACTGTATCAATTTATATTCCCAACAATAGTGGAAGAGGGTTCCTTTTCTCCACACCCTTTCCAGCATTTTTTGTTTGTAGATTTTCAATGATGCCTATTCTACCAGGTGTGAGGTGATACCTCATTGTTGAATCCATTTCGTTGAGCAAGGGGTAGCTCTTGTCTATTACATATTTGGCTTATGGAATGGTATCTGTGCTAATTTCAAACTCTGCTTTTATGCAGCACCCCAACTCACCTTCCCCCTTAAGCAGGCATAAGTTGGTTTTCTAAACTTGAGACCCTGTTCTGTTTTGTAATTCAGTTCATGTGTAGCCAAGTTCACATTCCGTGTATTAGATGATACCTTATGATGTTTCTTTTTCTGTGTGACTTATTTCAGCTTAGAATCATCATACCTGCAATCCACTCATTATGCTGCTACGGGCCTGATGACATAGATTTCATTGCTGAGTGATATTGCTTTGTACAGTAAGTACCACAACTTCTTTATCCATTATTTACTCTCTGCGATATTGAACTTGTACCGTAAACGAGGTTCTTGTAAAAAGAGCCGTCCCAAACTTTGGGGTGGCTGTGTCTTTTTGATATTAATTTCCCTAAGCTATAGGACCATAAGTGGAAGTGCCCTAGGCTCTGTTGCTTTGTTTTTTAGATGTTTCAGGAAACACCATACACTTCTCCAGAGTGTCTGTTGGCAATTTACATCCCGCCCATCAGCATAACAAGGCTCCCAGTTCTCCATGGCCTGTCCTGCCTTTCTGGATTTTACACTTTATTCAGATGGCCCTTTTGACCAGGGGGAAGTGAGACTTCATTGTAGTGCAGATTTCCTTTGCAAGCTTGCTTGGTTGGCCAAAAAGTGCGTATGCGTTTTTTCCTGAATATATTCAGGAAAAAACACATACGCCCTTTTTGGCCAAGTGCATCATTGTCGAGTTTCTGACTCTCTTCATATGCTTTCAATGCAATTCCAGTCTACCTCCTGAAATCGGTTTCCTGCAATTCTGCCTTGCTTTCAATGCCTCTTCATAGCCTTACCTCAATATATTTTTTAAAAATAGTTGGCCTTTATAACTCTGCAGGTTTTTGAATTGCAGTGGCCCTTAGCTCCATTTTTTAGCTCTTATTTTTGTGGTCTTGCCCCATAACCACAGGATTCCTTGAAGCCCTATTTTTCTTCTGGGGCACCTTGCTGTGCCTTTGGTTAATTCTTCTTACTGATGTGATATTAGAGTGACATGTGCCCATTGAAACCGCTACAGCTAGTTTCTCACTGGTTCCCCCTATTCCCATTCATCCTCTGCACTAACTGCAGACTGTGCGATACCAGAACTTAAAGGCATTGACTCCATGTGGGGATGTTGTTAGTAAAGCGGCTGGAATGTCGATCCGGAGCCCCAGGAGAGGAAAAATGAGGTGCGTTTTAGAAACCTTTCCCGATCATATGGTATACCAGTCGCTGGGTTTCCCAAGCATGGTTTAGCTGTAGGAAGATTCCCTTCAACCTGGAGTGTTGGGACCCTTGGAATGAGTAGCATGAAGTATTGCATTAAACTTTCGGCAGTTGCTCACCAAAGCTCACCAATCCTCTCAGCCCCAAGTGTCCAGCCTTATGTCTTATCCAGCTGTGGGTTTATATGTGGTCAATCCAGGTTGCATCACAGCCCCTGAGCGAATTTTGTAAGAATTTTTCTCTCTTTCATTGTTTCAGCGTTTTGTTTTTAAAATTTATTTCTATAATGGGGTTTAGCTCCTTTTCACTGCTGTGTTTGTGCCGCTCTGCACACACTTGATTCCCTTATGGAGATATATCAATACATGGGTTTTAAGATTCTTATTCCTCAGATATATTTCTCTGCGGTGTATAGGGTGTGTTGAGGCCTGTTCATTGAGCAAGGTGTAGATCTTGTCTAATACCTATTTGGTTTATTGAACGGTATCTGTGCTAATTTCAAACTCTGGTTTTATGCATCACCCCACCTCTCCTTTCCCCTTAAGCTGACATAAGTGTGTTTTCTAAATGTGAGACACTGTTCTGTTCTGTAATTCATTTCTTGTGCAGCCATATTTACCCTCCCTCTATAAGTGATATCTTATGACATGTTTCTTTTTCTGTTTGACTTATTTCAAGTAGTATTATCGGACCTAAATCCACTCTTTATCCTTCTACTAGCCTTATTACATTGATTTCATGGTGAAGAGATATTCCATTGTACATAAGTACCACATCTTCTTTATCCATTGTTCTCTTTCCTGGGATATTTAAGGTGTACTGAAGTTGAGGTTCTTGTAAACAGAGTAGCCCTAAACTGTGGTGTGCTTGTGTCTTGTTGATTTTTAGACTTCCCTAGATATACTCCCATGATTGGAAGTGTCCTATGCTCTGTAGCTCTGTTTTTTAGATGATTTAGGAACCACCATACACTTCTCCAGAGTGGCTCTCGGCAGTTCACACACTGCCCATCAGCGTATAAAGGCTCCCTGTTCTCCATGGCCTGTCCTGCATTTCTGGTTTTTACAATTTTTTAGGATGGCCCTTTTGACCGGTGGGAAGTGAGACTTCTTTGTTGTGCACATTTGCATTGCTTGCTTGCTTCGTTGCCCATAAAGTGCGTATGCGTTTTTTCCTGGATATAATCAGGAAAAAACGCATACGCCCTTTTGGGCCAACTGCATCATTGTCGAAATTCTGCCGCTTTTCATGTGCGTTAAAGACGAGTCCAATCTATCTCTTGAAATCTGTTTCTTGCAATTCTGTCTTGCATTCAGATCCTCTTCTTTGCCTTACCTCAACATATTTTTGGACGTTAGTTTTCATTTATAACTCTGCAGGTTTGTGAATTGCAGTGACCCTGAGCTCCATTTTTTAAGTTGCTCTTTTGTGAGCTGGCCTCAAACCCGCAGGATTGCTTCAGGCCCTATTTTGGCTCCGGCGAGGCAGGCTGAGCCTTTCTTTAATTCTTATTCTTAATGGGAAATTAGAGTGATATGTGCCCGTCCAAACCCCTACAACTCTTCTCTCATTGGTTCCCCCTCTTCCCGTTCATCCTCCTCACAATTTGCAAAATGTGTGAAACAGAAGTTTCAATGTGCTGATTCTCCAAGTGGGGAGATTCTAAGTAGCGTGGCTGGAATGGTGAACAGGAGCACCAGGAGAGGATAAATGAGGTGCATTTTAGACACATCTCCCGATCACATGGTGTACAGTCCTCTGGGTTTTCCATGCATGTTTTAGCTGTAGGAAGATCCCTTGAACCTGCAGATTTGGGACCCATTGAATGGGTACCAGGTAGTATTACTTTAAAGGGTGTGCATTTCCTCACCCAACCTCACATTTCTCTTAGCGCAAACAGTTTCCAGCCTTATGTCTCATCCTGCTGTGGGTCTAGATGTGTTCAATCCATGTTGCATCACCGTCCCTGAGGAAAAGTTGTAAGAGGTTTTCTCTGTCTCTCTGTCGTTTATTTTTTTCAATTTATTACTATATTGGTTACAGCTGATTTTCAAAGCTCTGTTTCTTGCTGCTGTACATCCACTTGATTCACGTACAGAGAGACATCAATAAATTCTTTTTCAGATTCTTACCAGTCGTATATATTCTTTTCCGGTGACTTGAGTGTGCTGAGTGCAGTTCTTTTAGCTACCGTGTAGGCCTTGTTGATTATCAGTTTGGTATTTGGAATGGTATCTTTGCTAATTTCAACCTCCTGGATGATGCCTCACCCCTCCCCACCTTTCCCGTTTAGCAGCCTTATGCGTGTTTTCTACATATTTGACTATGTTTTTGTTTTGTAATTTATTTCATGTGTAGCCATTTTGGATTCCACCTTTAAGTGATATCTTATGATATGTGTCTTTTTCTTTTTGAATTCTGTCACTTAGAATGATCATACGTAACTCCTCCGGAGTTGTTACAACTGGCCATATTTCATTGATTTCCAGGCTGAATAATATTCCACTCTACCTAAGTACCACATCTCTATCCATTTTTTCCCTCCAGAGACATTTAAGTTATATCCTAGTCGAGGATCTTTTAAACAGAGAGGGGGTAAACATTGGGGTGCCTGTGTCCTCTCGATTTTTGTTTTTCCCAAGATATACGCCCATGAGTGCAAGTGCCCTATGCTCTGTAGCTCATTTTTTAGATGCTTTAGTAAACACAATACACTTCTCCAGAATGGCCGTTGGCAATATACATTTCCACTATAAGTCTCACAGGGCTCCCTCTTCTCGTTGCCCTGTCCTGCATTTCTGTTGTTTACGCTTTATGAGGATGGCTCTTCTGACTGATGCGAAGTGATATCTTTTGTAGTATTGACTTCCAGTGCCCACCTGTTTGGTTGGCTAAAAATGTGTATGCCCTTTTCTTGAATATATACAGAAAAGAACGCATACACCCTTTTTGGCCAACTGCAATGTTGGCAATGTTCAGCTCCTTTTCTTGTGCTTAATGGCGAGTCCTTTCTACCTCCTCAAATCCCTTTCCTGCCATTCTCCCTTGCTTACAAGTCCTTTTCTCTGACTCTCCTCAAGACATTTTTCAGTGATGGATATTTTCAACTCTGCAGTTTTGTGAATTTTACTGCCCCTGAGTTCCATTGTTCAACTCGTGTTTATGGGAACTGGCCACAAAGCAGCGGGATTTCCTCAAGCCCTATACTGTTTCCATGGGCAACCCTAGCCTTTGGTCAATTCGTCTTCCTGATTGGAAATTAGAGTGACATGTGCCTGTCTGAACACCTAGGACTTGTCTCTCATTGTTCCTCATCCTTCCGCTTCATCCTCTGGACAAATTCCAAACTGTACGCAACAGGATGTTGACAGTGCTGACATCTCCAAGTGGGGAGACTGTTAGTAAAGACGCTGGAGGGGTGAACCCGAGCACCAGGAGATGAGGAGATGAGATGCCTTTTCCAAACTCTTCCCGATCAGACGGTATACCATCCTCTGGGTGTGACAGACATGTTTTAGCAGTAGGAAGAGTCCCATTCATGTAAGGAGAACACCAGGGCTTTTTCAAAATCAGTGTCTCCCCGAAACCCAAACTGGGGAAGTTTTTAAGCTACGGCTACACATATGTTCATTAAGGGCCTTGGGAAGTAGGCAGAGTCCAAACTTTAGATGATTGAAGTCTTCAGGGTCAGAAGCACTCACCACCAGCTTCCCTTAGGCTACACTTTAACTGTCATTGATAGATGATGTCAATAAAAATATCTATTCTTTTTCAGATTATTTCCCCTTATAGGTTATTGCAAAATGTTGAGTGTAGTTCCCTGTGCTATACAGTAGTTCCTTGTTGATGATCTATTTTATACATAGCAGTGTGTATGTGTTCATTCCAAACTGTTAATTTATCCCTCCTCCCACCTTTCCCCTTTGGTAATAATAAATTATAAGATTTTATACTTCTCAGAAATGGGGGAGCTGAAAGAGAGGTATCATTTTCAATGGAAAAGCATTTAAAAGAAGATTGAAGGTTTAACCAAGATTATTAGATGTACATCCTTGGAAAGAAATCACTTCGTTTCTCTAATATTGACCTGACAAATAAGACAAACCTTTTCACTGAACTTGCTTATAAAAAGTGATGGAAATATCAAATGGAAGTGTTAAAAACATCTTATTTTACCCGAGCCTTATACACTGTTCTATGTTAACTACAGTTTGGCTCACACATCTGTTCATTGAGGTTACAATAGTCTCAATTTCTGTTACTGATCCTCCAGAGTGGACCCCAACAAGTGTCCCCCTGCCCAGTGTCATTGGGGCCAACAGATCGAGACTGAGTTTGGTTCACAAGCAAAGGAAACTTTATATTTTGATCAGAGAATGGAGAGGTGAGAGCATGCACTACCCCGTGGGCTGTGGGCTGGGCTGCTGTGTAGAGATCCTGTCAGAGTCAGTGGGAGGGAGGGAGGCGGCGGAGCTCTCGAGGGCCGGGTTGGCTGTAGCTCAGGCTCTATATCGTGGAGTCTGCACTGGGCCCCAGGAGCTGAGGTGTCGACCCAGCCATTCTGCACTAGGAAATCTGGTCTGAAGTGCCGGGTGTGGAACCTCTGCATGCGGGACCCTAGGAGCACGTGAAATTAGACAAAGCACAAAGGATAAAAAAGGTTAGACTTGACTTTATTGCCCAGATTCTATTTTTATCTCCCAGGGATTTTTAATGGGCTTTGCTGGGGACAAACCCCTCCTCTGCCTTTTGTCCCGTTCCTCATTCTTGGAGTGCTGAGGGTGCAGACCCTTCTTCTGTAACTGCTGAGTGCTGAGTTGGGAGCCCTCATACCCTGGGGCGAGGGTCAGAGCTTCTCCCCAGCAGCCTCCCGGTGACGTTGATTGTCCCCAGGACCCCTGCCTCCCTGCTCGTCCACCTGAGCACCAGCATTGGAAGTGTTATAGATTCTAATGACCTTTAAGGGTCCAGGAAAGAGATGTGCAGAGACGCTGTGGGGGCCGGTTTCACCCCGCCCCACATTTGTTCGGCCACCTTAGGCTGACCGTCTCTGCCAGCCTAGATGCTCTGACCAGTAGTCTGCGCTTTCTTCAATTAGGCCCCTGAATTAACGTACAAACAGCACCAGGTGTCAGAGCCCTGCCCACTCAACTCCCAGACAGTCCAGGGTCAGTGGTGATCAAGGACCATGATGGCTACTGAGTCAACAGCCTTTTGAAGTAAACAGGAGTCCAGCCGGTCTTATTGGCCACCATCATCACGGTGTCTGTAGGCTTTTCTATGGTGACAGTGTGGTATACTGTTCCCCCGCCAAGATTATTAGCTCCCCTCTGGGTGCAGTAAGTCCTGCAAGCAGTAGTCTACTCTTTTGGGACACACTCTTGTTGTTTTATGAGAGAAACTCCAGGTCAAGTGATGTTCACACGAGTCGTCATGGTGCCCTGTTGCCCCCGGTTATCTCTCTGGATGTTGGAGTTGGAGGGCCTCCTCACTCGAGGTCGGTGTGCCCACGGAGCGAACCCTGCAACTTCAGGGCATGGTTGGTGGTTAGGATCACCACGTGGGGTCCTTTTCCCTTAGGAGGGAGGTGGCCTTTTGGGCTGCTGATTTCCAGGTTTTTAGATACCGCCAGTATCTTGGCCAGATGTGGCAGTGGGCCAAGCCCCTTAGTGACCGTAGTTTATCCTACCTGGATGGCATTCTTGCATTGTTCCATTTCAAGTGGTCCCAGTTTTTGCACTAATTCTCCAATGGCGATTCACCTTTCACCGGGAATGTAAAGGTCAAAGGGTTTAGCTAAATTAGGGAGTTCCAGGGCAAGGGTCTGAATTGACTGCTCTTTCCATTCTTGAAAGGCCACTTCTGGATTCTATTCAAAAGGATCATCATCTTTTCCTTTCAGTGTTTCATATAGAGGCCCAGCTAGTAGACTGTAGTTAGGGATCCAGAAGCAGCAAACCCTGGCCTCCCCAGGAACCCCTAAGCTGTCTTCTAGTTTTAGAAAGGGGTAAGGCTGAAAATGGTTTCTTCCCTTTCCTGGGATGGGCTTCTCTGACCTTCTGTGAGAATGAAGCCCAGGCAGGTCACCGCAGTCTGTGATATTTGAGCTTTTTCTTGGACAACTTCTATCCTTTATTGGCTTGGTAGTTCAGAGGCCTCCTTAGTAGGGCTGGTGATCAGAATGTCGTCTGCATATTGAAGGAGGGTTTCCTTTTCCAGAGGTAGAACTTTTAGGTCTTTAGCTAAGCTTTCCCCAAAGATGGTGTGGGAATTTTTGCACCCTTGGGGCCAGACGGCCCGGAAGTATTGTTTTAGTTGTATGTTGAGTCCTGCCACTCACAAGCCAAAATTTCTTGTGACTCTGGGACTAATGGAATACAAAAGAAGGCATCATTGAAGACTAATACAGAATACCATGTCCTGGTGGTTGGTAGAATGACCAGCAGGGTGTAGGAATTAGGAGCAACTGGAGGTACATCCTCGGTGGCTTCACTGACTGTCCTGACATCCTTTACCAGGTCCCCAGCAGCCCATGGGGCTCTCGTGGTCAGACCAATCCCAGAATATGGAGCTCACCTGGGCAGGTACCCCACCCCCACCCCAGCCCACGGGGCTCTCGTGGTCAGGCCCCTCCCAGGATACAGAGCTACCCTTGCAGGTACCGTGGCAGGGCTGGGCACACAGGAACCGTGCACATAGCCCTCATTGCAGAGCACCCCCAGCTCACCTGTCGCTCAGAGCTGACACAGAGCACCTCAGAGCAGGACTTGAACTAACAAACAGCAGCTGCGACAGGTCTGTGACCCTGGGCATCACTCCGTGAGGCCTCCCTCCACCTGGTCTTCCAGAGACTTCCACTGCACCCGGGGCACCAGGCCTCTGTCTCCAACCACCACCCACCCCTCCTCTCCCTGACTCCTGGGTTCCTCTCATTAGGAGAGGGTTTTCTTGAAGTTGTCTCCCACTCATGGGCCAGATAAAATGATTAGAAAACAAGCCAAAGCTGCAGCCCCTTGTCTATCCTGACTCTCAGGAGCCCACACCTGTTCCTTGGACCTGGCCGGTTCAGCAAGTTCCATTTTCTGCAACTGTGAGCCCCTGAGGGGTGATGATTGGCTGACCTGGGCAGCCTTACCGTGCCGGCCAGCCCTCCCCAGGTGTGCCTGGGTTGAGATCAATATAAATACCACTCCAGGCAGCAAGAGCCCCTGCAGCCGTGCCTGACGCCATTTTCTCTGCCCTGTCAGCAGTCTCGGGGCTGGGCTGGTGGGAGGGAGTGAGAGGCCACGGCTTTGTGGGTGGCCCAGTGTGAGTGGGGCTCTGCTGGACTTTCTGCAGCAGTTGCCAGGCTGCCACCTGCTAAAGAAGAGGATGTGTCACCCATACCTGCTGCTGGAATTTCTCCCTGGGCAGAGGTGAGGAAGGAAAAAAGCAGTGGGGGCAGGGACAGGACGGGTATCTCAGGCAGGGAAATGGAAATCTTCCAGAAGAGCACCCAGGGCCAGGACCATCCTGGCTGGCCTGCAGGCACCAAGTCGGCCGGCATGCTGTCACTCGTGTGGCTCTATGGCCCTTCCTCTAGGCTTTCAAGTCCTTGTATATATTCAGGTGTTTTACCTGGGACGGGTGGGAATAGTTCAGCAGCAACTGGCCTGGGGCTCAGCTCACGTTTACTCACAGATGCCTCGGCACGGTGCCCCAGCTTTGCAATGAGGACGCTTGTTGCGTGGGGGCTGCTGGCTGAATGGGAGACGATTCCCCACCACTGACCAACTTCAGAATTGTTTACAACTGGAGCAAGTGCCCTGATACGGTTTTCCTCTGTGTAACTGGTGGGTTCTGTGTTTTTTTTCTCTTTTTCGTTTTTGGTTCAAGGTAGATTTTATTCCTCTTTTTTGTATTTACAGATATAAGCATGGAAATAATTTATTCATATAAATACATGTATGTGCAGGGAATAATTGTTTTTTCTGTTTTATTTTTTAAATTTTATTTCTTTTTAATTTTGAATTTTATTTTATATTTTTATACAGCAGGTTCTTATTGGTTATCTATTTTATACATATAAATGTATACATGCCAATCCCAGTCTCTCAACTCCTCCCACCACCACCCCCCCAACAGCTTTCCCCCCTTGTTGTCCATACGTTTGTTGTCTACATCTGTTGCTCTATTTATGCCTTGCAAAATGGTTAATCTGTACAGTTTTTCTAGGTTCCACATATATGCATGAATATACAAGATTTGTTTTTCTCTTTCTGACTTACTTCACTCTGTATGACAGTCTCTAGATCCATCGACGTCTCTACAAATGACCCAATTTCATTCCTTTTCATGGCTTAGTAATATTCCATTTTATATATGTACCACAGCTTTATGCATTCGTCTGTCTGTGGGCATTTAGGTTGCTTCCATTACCTCGATATTGTAAATAGTGATGCAATGAACATTGCGGTGAATGACTCTTTTTGATTTATGGTTTTGTCTGGGTATATGTCCAGTACTGGGATTGCTGTATCATATGGTAATTCTATTGTTAGTTTCTTAAGAAATTCCATATTGTTCTCCATAATGACTGTATCAATTTATATTCCCAACAATAGTGGAAGAGGGTTCCTTTTCTCCACACCCTTTCCAGCATTTTTTGTTTGTAGATTTTCAATGATGCCTATTCTACCAGGTGTGAGGTGATACCTCATTGTTGAATCCATTTCGTTGAGCAAGGGGTAGCTCTTGTCTATTACATATTTGGCTTATGGAACGGTATCTGTGCTAATTTCAAACTCTGCTTTTATGCAGCACCCCAACTCACCTTCCCCCTTAAGCAGGCATAAGTTGGTTTTCTAAACTTGAGACCCTGTTCTGTTTTGTAATTCAGTTCATGTGTAGCCAAGTTCACATTCCGTGTATTAGTGATACCTTATGATGTTTCTTTTTCTGTGTGACTTATTTCACTTAGAATCATCGTGCCTCAATCCACTCATTATGCTGGTACGGGCCTGGTGACATAGATTTCATTGCTGAGTGGTATTCTGTTGTACATAAGTACCGCAACTTCTTTATCCATTATTTGCTCTCTGGGATATTTAACTTGTGCCGTAGAAGAGATTCCTGTAAAAAGAGCCGTCCCAAATTTTGGGGTTGCTGTGTCTTTTTGATATTAATTTCCCTAAGCTATAGGACCATAAGTGGAAGTGCCCTAGGCTCTGTTGCTTTGTTTTTTAGATGTTTCAGGAAACACCATACACTTCTCCCGAGTGTCTGTTGGCAATTTACATCCCGCCCATCAGCATAACAAGGCTCCCAGTTCTCCATGGCCTGTCCTGCCTTTCTGGATTTTACACTTTATTCTGATGGCCCTTTTGACCGGGGGGAAGTGAGACTTCATTGTAGTGCAGATTTCCTTTGCAAGCTTGCTTGGTTGGCCAAAAAGGGCGTATGCGTTTTTTCCTGAATATATTCAGGAAAAAACGCATATGCCCTTTTGGCAAAGTGCATCATTGTGGACGTTCTGCCTCTTTTCCTACGCTTTCAATGCAATTCCAGTCTACCTCCTGAAATCGGTATCCTGCAATTCTGCCCCGCTTTCAAGTCCTCTTGGCAGCCTTACTTCAGTCTATTTTTGGACGATAGCTGTCATTTATAACTCTGCAGGTTTGTGAATTACAGAGCCCCTGAGCTCCTTTCTTCAACTCACTTTCTTGTGAGCTGGCCGCAACACCGCAGGATGGCTTCAGGCCCTAATCTGTTTCCGGCACGGCACGCTGAGCCTTTGGTTAATTCCTCTTCCTGGTGGGAAATGAGAGTTAAATTTGCCCGTTCAGACACCTCCAGCTAGTCTCTCATTGGTTCTCCCTATTCCTGTTCATCTTCCGCAGAAATTGCAAACTGGGCCAAACAGGAGGTTAAAGGCACTGACTCTCCAAGTCGGGAGAGTGTTAGTAAAGCGTCTGGAATGTTGCACCCGAGTACCAGGGGAGGAAAACTGAGACATATTTGAACACGTCTCCCGATCACACGGTTGATCATACTCTGGGTTCCACATGCATGTTTTAGCTGAAGGAAGAATACCTTAAACCTGGAGAGTTGAGACCCGTGGAATGGGTACCATGCAATATGACTTCAAAGGGTCTTCATTTGCTCACCGAACCTCTCCAATCCTATCACTGCTGCGTTTATGCCCCTGTACACACGCTTGATTCTCTTTCGGAGACATAGCAATCCATAGGTTTTAAGATACTTACTAGTCAGGTACATTCTTAGGCGTTTAATATGGGGTGTTGAGTCCATTTCGTTGAGCAAGGAGTAGCTCTTGTCTATTCCATATTTGGCTTAAGGAACTTTATCTGTGCTCATTTCAATCTCTGGTTTTATGCAGCACCCCAACTCACCTTTCCCCTTAAGCAAGCATAAGTTGGTTTTCTAAATTTGAGACCCTGTTCTGTTTTGTAATTCAGTTCCTGTGTAGCCAAGTTTACATTCCGTGTATTAGTGATATCTTATGATGTTTCTTTTTCTGTGTGACTTATTTCAGTTAGAATCATCATACCTGAATCCACTCATTATGCTGCTACGGGCCTGATGACATAGATTTCATTGCTGAGTGATATTGCATTGTACGTAAGTACCACAACTTCTTTATCCATTTTTCACTTTCTGTGATATTGAACTTGTACGGTAAACGAGGTTCTTGTAAACAGAGGCGTCCCAAACTTTGGGGTGGCTGTGTCTTTTTGATTTTAATTTCCCTAAGCTATAGGACCATAAGTGGAAGTGCCCTAGGCTCTGTTGCTTTGTTTTTTAGATGTTTCAGGAAACACCATACACTTCTCCGGAGTGTCTGTTGGCAATTTACATCCCGCCCATCAGCATAACAAGGCTCCCAGTTCTCCATGGCCTGTCCTGCCTTTCTGGATTTTACACTTTTTTCAGATGGCCCTTTTGACCGGGGGGAAGTGAGACTTCATTGTAGTGCAGATTTCCTTTGCAAGCTTGCTTGGTTGGCCAAAAAGGGCGTATGCGTTTTTTCCTGAATATATTCAGGAAAAAACGCATACGCCCTTTTTGGCCAAGTGCATCATTGTGGACGTTCTGCCTCTTTTCCTATGCTTTCAATGCAATTCCAGTCTACCTCCTGAAATCGGTTTCCTGCAATTCTGCCCCGCTTTCAAGTCCTCTTGGCAGCCTTACTTCAGTCTATTTTTGGACGATAGCTGTCATTTATAACTCTGCAGGTTTGTGAATTACAGTGCCCCTGAGCTCCTTTCTTCAACTCGCTTTCTTGTGAGCTGGCCGCAACACCGCAGGATGGCTTCAGGCCCTAATCTGGTTCCGGCACGGCACGCTGAGCCTTTGGTTAATTCCTCTTCCTGGTGGGAAATGAGAGTTAAATTTGCCCGTCCAGACACCTCCAGCTAGTCTCTCATTGGTTCTCGCTATTCCTGTTCATCTTCCGCAGAAATTGCAAACTGGGCCAAACAGGAGGTTAAAGGCGACTGACTCTCCAAGTGGGGAGAGTGTTAGTAAAGCGTCTGGAATGTTGCACCCGAGTACCAGGGGAGGAAAACTGAGACATATTTGAACACGTCTCCCGATTCACATGGTTGATCATACTCTGGGTTCCACATGCATGTTTTAGCTGAAGGAAGAATACCTTAAACCTGGAGAGTTGAGACCCGTGGAATGGGTACCATGCAATATGACTTCAAAGGGTCTTCATTTGCTCACCGAACCTCTCCAATCCTATCACTGCTGCGTTTATGCCCCTGTACACACTGCTTGATTCTCTTTCGGAGACATAGCAATCCATAGGTTTTAAGATACTTACTAGTCAGGTACATTCTTAGGCGTTTAATATGGGGTGTTGAGTCCATTTCGTTGAGCAAGGAGTAGCTCTTGTCTATTCCATATTTGGCTTAAGGAACTTTATCTGTGCTCATTTCAATCTCTGGTTTTATGCAGCACCCCAACTCACCTTTCCCCTTAAGCAAGCATAAGTTGGTTTTCTAAATTTGAGACCCTGTTCTGTTCTGTAATTCAGTTCCTGTGTAGCCAAGTTTACATTCCGTGTATTACTGATATCTTATGATGTTTCTTTTTCTGTGTGACTTATTTCAGTTAGAATCATCATACCTGAATCCACTCATTGTGCTGCTAAGGGCCTGATGACATAGATTTCATTGCTGAGTGATATTGCATTTGTAAGTAAGTACCACAACTTCTTTATCCATTTTTCACTTTCTGCGATGTTGAACTTGTACTGTAAACGAGGTTCTTGTAAACAGAGGCGTCCCAAACTTTGGGGTGGCTGTGTCTTTTTGATTTTAATTTCCCTAAGCTATAGGACCATAAGTGGAAGTGCCCTAGGCTCTGTTGCTTTGTTTTTTAGATGTTTCAGGAAACACCATACACTTCTCCCGAGTGGTCTGTTGGCAATTTACATCCCGCCCATCAGCATAACAAGGCTCCCAGTTCTCCATGGCCTGTCCTGCCTTTCTGGATTTTACACTTTTTTCAGATGGCCCTTTTGACCGGGGGGAAGTGAGACTTCATTGTAGTGCAGATTTCCTTTGCAAGCTTGCTTGGTTGGCCAAAAAGGGCGTATGCGTTTTTTCCTGAATATATTCAGGAAAAAACGCATACGCACTTTTTGGCCAAGTGCATCATTGTGGACGTTCTGCCTCTTTTCCTATGCTTTCAATGCAATTCCAGTCTACCTCCTGAAATCGGTTTCCTGCAATTCTGCCCCGCTTTCAAGTCCTCTTGGCAGCCTTACTTCAGTCTATTTTTGGACGATAGCTGTCATTTATAACTCTGCAGGTTTGTGAATTACAGTGCCCCTGAGCTCCTTTCTTCAACTCGCTTTCTTGTGAGCCTGGCCGCAACACCGCAGGATGGCTTCAGGCCCTAATCTGGTTCCGGCACGGCACGCTGAGCCTTTGGTTAATTCCTCTTCCTGGTGGGAAATGAGAGTTAAATTTGCCCGTCCAGACACCTCCAGCTAGTCCTCTCATTGGTTCTCGCTATTCCTGTTCATCTTCCGCAGAAATTGCAAACTGGGCCAAACAGGAGGTTAAAGGCGACTGACTCTCCAAGTGGGGAGAGTGTTAGTAAAGCGTCTGGAATGTTGCACCCGAGTACCAGGGGAGGAAAACTGAGACATATTTGAACACGTCTCCCGATCACATGGTTGATCATACTCTGGGTTCCACATGCATGTTTTAGCTGAAGGAAGAATACCTTAAACCTGGGTAGTTGAAACCCGTGGAATGGGTACCATGCAATATGACTTCAAAGGGTCTTCATTTGCTCACCGAACCTCTCCAATCCTATCACTGCTGCGTTTATGCCCCTGTACACATGCTTGATTCTCTTTCGGAGACATAGCAATCCATAGGTTTTAAGATACTTACTAGTCAGGTACATTCTTAGGCGTTTAATATGCGGTGTTGAGTCCATTTCGTTGAGCAAGGAGTAGCTCTTGTCTATTCCATATTTGGCTTAAGGAACTTTATCTGTGCTCATTTCAATCTCTGGTTTTATGCAGCACCCCAACTCACCTTTCCCCTTAAGCAAGCATAAGTTGGTTTTCTAAATTTGAGACCCTGTTCTGTTCTGTAATTCAGTTCCTGTGTAGCCAAGTTTACATTCCGTGTATTACTGATATCTTATGATGTTTCTTTTTCTGTGTGACTTATTTCAGTTAGAATCATCATACCTGAATCCACTCATTGTGCTGCTAAGGGCCTGATGACACTAGATTTCATTGCTGAGTGATATTGCTTTGTAAGTAAATACCACAACTTCTTTATCCATTTTTCACTTTCTGCGATGTTGAACTTGTACTGTAAACGAGGTTCTTGTAAACAGAGCCGTTCCAAACTTTGGGGTGGCTGTGTCTTTTTGATTTTAATTTCCCTAAGCTATAGGACCATAAGTGGAAGTGCCCTAGGCTCTGTTGCTTTGTTTTTTAGATGTTTCAGGAAACACCATACACTTCTCCCGAGTGGTTGTTGGCAATTTACATCCCGCC
Organism: Tursiops truncatus; assembly: GCF_011762595.2. Taxonomy (NCBI): domain Eukaryota; kingdom Metazoa; phylum Chordata; class Mammalia; order Artiodactyla; family Delphinidae; genus Tursiops; species Tursiops truncatus. The sequence goes on along the minus strand of NW_022983466.1, from coordinate 12,902 downwards.
CATCAGCATAACAAGGCTCCCAGTTCTCCATGGCCTGTCCTGCCTTTCTGGATTTTACACTTTTTTCAGATGGCCCTTTTGACCGGGGGGAAGTGAGACTTCATTGTAGTGCAGATTTCCTTTGCAAGCTTGCTTGGTTGGCCAAAAAGGGCGTATGCGTTTTTTCCTGAATATATTCAGGAAAAAACGCATACGCCCTTTTTGGCCAAGTGCATCATTGTGGACGTTCTGCCTCTTTTCCTATGCTTTCAATGCAATTCCAGTCTACCTCCTGAAATCGGTTTCCTGCAATTCTGCCCCGCTTTCAAGTCCTCTTGGCAGCCTTACTTCAGTCTATTTTTGGACGATAGCTGTCATTTATAACTCTGCAGGTTTGTGAATTACAGTGCCCCTGAGCTCCTTTCTTCAACTCGCTTTCTTGTGAGCTGGCCGCAACACCGCAGGATGGCTTCAGGCCCTAATCTGGTTCCGGCACGGCACGCTGAGCCTTTGGTTAATTCCTCTTCCTGGTGGGAAATGAGAGTTAAATTTGCCCGTCCAGACACCTCCAGCTAGTCCTCTCATTGGTTCTCGCTATTCCTGTTCATCTTCCGCAGAAATTGCAAACTGGGCCAAACAGGAGGTTAAAGGGACTGACTCTCCAAGTGGGGAGAGTGTTAGTAAAGCGTCTGGAATGTTGCACCCGAGTACCAGGGGAGGAAAACTGAGACATATTTGAACACGTCTCCCGATCACATGGTTGATCATACTTGGGTTCCACATGCATGTTTTAGCTGAAGGAAGAATACCTTAAACCTGGGTAGTTGAAACCCGTGGAATGGGTACCATGCAATATGACTTCAAAGGGTCTTCATTTGCTCACCGAACCTCTCCAATCCTATCACTGCTGCGTTTATGCCCCTGTACACATGCTTGATTCTCTTTCGGAGACATAGCAATCCATAGGTTTTAAGATACTTACTAGTCAGGTACATTCTTAGGCGTTTAATATGCGGTGTTGAGTCCATTTCGTTGAGCAAGGAGTAGCTCTTGTCTATTCCATATTTGGCTTAAGGAACTTTATCTGTGCTCATTTCAATCTCTGGTTTTATGCAGCACCCCAACTCACCTTTACCCTTAAGCAAGCATAAGTTGGTTTTCTAAATTTGAGACCCTGTTCTGTTCTGTAATTCAGTTCCTGTGTAGCCAAGTTTCCATTCCGTGTATTACTGATATCTTATGATGTTTCTTTTTCTGTGTGACTTATTTCAGTTAGAATCATCATACCTGAATCCACTCATTGTGCTGCTAAGGGCCTGATGACACAGATTTCATTGCTGAGTGATATTGCTTTGTAAGTAAATACCACAACTTCTTTATCCATTTTTCACTTTCTGCGATGTTGAACTTGTACTGTAAACGAGGTTCTTGTAAACAGAGCCGTTCCAAACTTTGGGGTGGCTGTGTCTTTTTGATTTTAATTTCCCTAAGCTATAGGACCATAAGTGGAAGTGCCCTAGGCTCTGTTGCTTTGTTTTTTAGATGTTTCAGGAAACACCATACACTTCTCCCGAGTGGTTGTTGGCAATTTACATCCCGCCCATCAGCATAACAAGGCTCCCAGTTCTCCATGGCCTGTCCTGCCTTTCTGGATTTTACACTTTTTTCAGATGGCCCTTTTGACCGGGGGGAAGTGAGACTTCATTGTAGTGCAGATTTCCTTTGCAAGCTTGCTTGGTTGGCCAAAAAGGGCGTATGCGTTTTTTCCTGAATATATTCAGGAAAAAACGCATACGCCCTTTTTGGCCAAGTGCATCATTGTGGACGTTCTGCCTCTTTTCCTATGCTTTCAATGCAATTCCAGTCTACCTCCTGAAATCGGTTTCCTGCAATTCTGCCCCGCTTTCAAGTCCTCTTGGCAGCCTTACTTCAGTCTATTTTTGGACGATAGCTGTCATTTATAACTCTGCAGGTTTGTGAATTACAGTGCCCCTGAGCTCCTTTCTTCAACTCGCTTTCTTGTGAGCCTGGCCGCAACACCGCAGGATGGCTTCAGGCCCTAATCTGGTTCCGGCACGGCACGCTGAGCCTTTGGTTAATTCCTCTTCCTGGTGGGAAATGAGAGTTAAATTTGCCCGTCCAGACACCTCCAGCTAGTCCTCTCATTGGTTCTCGCTATTCCTGTTCATCTTCCGCAGAAATTGCAAACTGTGCCAAACAGGAGGTTAAAGGCGACTGACTCTCCAAGTGGGGAGAGTGTTAGTAAAGCGTCTGGAATGTTGCACCCGAGTACCAGGGGAGGAAAACTGAGACATATTTGAACACGTCTCCCGATCACATGGTTGATCATACTCTGGGTTCCACATGCATGTTTTAGCTGAAGGAAGAATACCTAAAACCTGGGTAGTTGAAACCCGTGGAATGGGTACCATGCAATATGACTTCAAAGGGTCTTCATTTGCTCACCGAACCTCTCCAATCCTATCACTGCTGCGTTTATGCCCCTGTACACATGCTTGATTCTCTTTCGGAGACATAGCAATCCATAGGTTTTAAGATACTTACTAGTCAGGTACATTCTTAGGCGTTTAATATGCGGTGTTGAGTCCATTTCGTTGAGCAAGGAGTAGCTCTTGTCTATTCCATATTTGGCTTAAGGAACTTTATCTGTGCTCATTTCAATCTCTGGTTTTATGCAGCACCCCAACTCACCTTTCCCCTTAAGCAAGCATAAGTTGGTTTTCTAAATTTGAGACCCTGTTCTGTTCTGTAATTCAGTTCCTGTGTAGCCAAGTTTACATTCCGTGTATTACTGATATCTTATGATGTTTCTTTTTCTGTGTGACTTATTTCAGTTAGAATCATCATACCTGAATCCACTCATTGTGCTGCTAAGGGCCTGATGACACAGATTTCATTGCTGAGTGATATTGCTTTGTAAGTAAATACCACAACTTCTTTATCCATTTTTCACTTTCTGCGATGTTGAACTTGTACTGTAAACGAGGTTCTTGTAAACAGAGCCGTTCCAAACTTTGGGGTGGCTGTGTCTTTTTGATTTTAATTTCCCTAAGCTATAGGACCATAAGTGGAAGTGCCCTAGGCTCTGTTGCTTTGTTTTTTAGATGTTTCAGGAAACACCATACACTTCTCCCGAGTGGTTGTTGGCAATTTACATCCCGCCCATCAGCATAACAAGGCTCCCAGTTCTCCATGGCCTGTCCTGCCTTTCTGGATTTTACACTTTTTTCAGATGGCCCTTTTGACCGGGGGGAAGTGAGACTTCATTGTAGTGCAGATTTCCTTTGCAAGCTTGCTTGGTTGGCCAAAAAGGGCGTATGCGTTTTTTCCTGAATATATTCAGGAAAAAACGCATACGCCCTTTTTGGCCAAGTGCATCATTGTGGACGTTCTGCCTCTTTTCCTATGCTTTCAATGCAATTCCAGTCTACCTCCTGAAATCGGTTTCCTGCAATTCTGCCCCGCTTTCAAGTCCTCTTGGCAGCCTTACTTCAGTCTATTTTTGGACGATAGCTGTCATTTATAACTCTGCAGGTTTGTGAATTACAGTGCCCCTGAGCTCCTTTCTTCAACTCGCTTTCTTGTGAGCTGGCCGCAACACCGCAGGATGGCTTCAGGCCCTAATCTGGTTCCGGCACGGCACGCTGAGCCTTTGGTTAATTCCTCTTCCTGGTGGGAAATGAGAGTTAAATTTGCCCGTCCAGACACCTCCAGCTAGCCTCTCATTGGTTCTCGCTATTCCTGTTCATCTTCCGCAGAAATTGCAAACTGGGCCAAACAGGAGGTTAAAGGGACTGACTCTCCAAGTGGGGAGAGTGTTAGTAAAGCGTCTGGAATGTTGCACCCGAGTACCAGGGGAGGAAAACTGAGACATATTTGAACACGTCTCCCGATCACATGGTTGATCATACTCTGGGTTCCACATGCATGTTTTAGCTGAAGGAAGAATACCTTAAACCTGGGTAGTTGAAACCCGTGGAATGGGTACCATGCAATATGACTTCAAAGGGTCTTCATTTGCTCACCGAACCTCTCCAATCCTATCACTGCTGCGTTTATGCCCCTGTACACATGCTTGATTCTCTTTCGGAGACATAGCAATCCATAGGTTTTAAGATACTTACTAGTCAGGTACATTCTTAGGCGTTTAATATGCGGTGTTGAGTCCATTTCGTTGAGCAAGGAGTAGCTCTTGTCTATTCCATATTTGGCTTAAGGAACTTTATCTGTGCTCATTTCAATCTCTGGTTTTATGCAGCACCCCAACTCACCTTTCCCCTTAAGCAAGCATAAGTTGGTTTTCTAAATTTGAGACCCTGTTCTGTTCTGTAATTCAGTTCCTGTGTAGCCAAGTTTACATTCCGTGTATTACTGATATCTTATGATGTTTCTTTTTCTGTGTGACTTATTTCAGTTAGAATCATCATACCTGAATCCACTCATTGTGCTGCTAAGGGCCTGATGACACAGATTTCATTGCTGAGTGATATTGCTTTGTAAGTAAATACCACAACTTCTTTATCCATTTTTCACTTTCTGCGATGTTGAACTTGTACTGTAAACGAGGTTCTTGTAAACAGAGCCGTTCCAAACTTTGGGGTGGCTGTGTCTTTTTGATTTTAATTTCCCTAAGCTATAGGACCATAAGTGGAAGTGCCCTAGGCTCTGTTGCTTTGTTTTTTAGATGTTTCAGGAAACACCATACACTTCTCCCGAGTGGTTGTTGGCAATTTACATCCCGCCCATCAGCATAACAAGGCTCCCAGTTCTCCATGGCCTGTCCTGCCTTTCTGGATTTTACACTTTTTTCAGATGGCCCTTTTGACCGGGGGGAAGTGAGACTTCATTGTAGTGCAGATTTCCTTTGCAAGCTTGCTTGGTTGGCCAAAAAGGGCGTATGCGTTTTTTCCTGAATATATTCAGGAAAAAACGCATACGCCCTTTTTGGCCAAGTGCATCATTGTGGACGTTCTGCCTCTTTTCCTATGCTTTCAATGCAATTCCAGTCTACCTCCTGAAATCGGTTTCCTGCAATTCTGCCCCGCTTTCAAGTCCTCTTGGCAGCCTTACTTCAGTCTATTTTTGGACGATAGCTGTCATTTATAACTCTGCAGGTTTGTGAATTACAGTGCCCCTGAGCTCCTTTCTTCAACTCGCTTTCTTGTGACCTGGCCGCAACACCGCAGGATGGCTTCAGGCCCTAATCTGGTTCCGGCACGGCACGCTGAGCCTTTGGTTATTTCCTCTTCCTGGTGGGAAATGAGAGTTAAATTTGCCCGTCCAGACACCTCCAGCTAGTCCTCTCATTGGTTCTCGCTATTCCTGTTCATCTTCCGCAGAAATTGCAAACTGGGCCAAACAGGAGGTTAAAGGCGACTGACTCTCCAAGTCGGGAGAGTGTTAGTAAAGCGTCTGGAATGTTGCACCCGAGTACCAGGGGAGGAAAACTGAGACATATTTGAACACGTCTCCCGATCACATGGTTGATCATACTCTAGGTTCCACATGCATGTTTTAGCTGAAGGAAGAATACCTTAAACCTGGGTAGTTGAAACCCGTGGAATGGGTACCATGCAATATGACTTCAAAGGGTCTTCATTTGCTCACCGAACCTCTCCAATCCTATCACTGCTGCGTTTATGCCCCTGTACACATGCTTGATTCTCTTTCGGAGACATAGCAATCCATAGGTTTTAAGATACTTACTAGTCAGGTACATTCTTAGGCGTTTAATATGCGGTGTTGAGTCCATTTCGTTGAGCAAGGAGTAGCTCTTGTCTATTCCATATTTGGCTTAAGGAACTTTATCTGTGCTCATTTCAATCTCTGGTTTTATGCAGCACCCCAACTCACCTTTCCCCTTAAGCAAGCATAAGTTGGTTTTCTAAATTTGAGACCCTGTTCTGTTCTGTAATTCAGTTCCTGTGTAGCCAAGTTTACATTCCGTGTATTACTGATATCTTATGATGTTTCTTTTTCTGTGTGACTTATTTCAGTTAGAATCATCATACCTGAATCCACTCATTGTGCTGCTAAGGGCCTGATGACACAGATTTCATTGCTGAGTGATATTGCTTTGTAAGTAAATACCACAACTTCTTTATCCATTTTTCACTTTCTGCGATGTTGAACTTGTACTGTAAACGAGGTTCTTGTAAACAGAGCCGTTCCAAACTTTGGGGTGGCTGTGTCTTTTTGATTTTAATTTCCCTAAGCTATAGGACCATAAGTGGAAGTGCCCTAGGCTCTGTTGCTTTGTTTTTTAGATGTTTCAGGAAACACCATACACTTCTCCCGAGTGGTTGTTGGCAATTTACATCCCGCCCATCAGCATAACAAGGCTCCCAGTTCTCCATGGCCTGTCCTGCCTTTCTGGATTTTACACTTTTTTCAGATGGCCCTTTTGACCGGGGGGAAGTGAGACTTCATTGTAGTGCAGATTTCCTTTGCAAGCTTGCTTGGTTGGCCAAAAAGGGCGTATGCGTTTTTTCCTGAATATATTCAGGAAAAAACGCATACGCCCTTTTTGGCCAAGTGCATCATTGTGGACGTTCTGCCTCTTTTCCTATGCTTTCAATGCAATTCCAGTCTACCTCCTGAAATCGGTTTCCTGCAATTCTGCCCCGCTTTCAAGTCCTCTTGGCAGCCTTACTTCAGTCTATTTTTGGACGATAGCTGTCATTTATAACTCTGCAGGTTTGTGAATTACAGTGCCCCTGAGCTCCTTTCTTCGACTCGCTTTCTTGTGAGCCTGGCCGCAACACCGCAGGATGGCTTCAGGCCCTAATCTGGTTCCGGCACGGCACGCTGAGCCTTTGGTTAATTCCTCTTCCTGGTGGGAAATGAGAGTTAAATTTGCCCGTCCAGACACCTCCAGCTAGTCCTCTCATTGGTTCTCGCTATTCCTGTTCATCTTCCGCAGAAATTGCAAACTGGGCCAAACAGGAGGTTAAAGGGACTGACTCTCCAAGTGGGGAGAGTGTTAGTAAAGCGTCTGGAATGTTGCACCCGAGTACCAGGGTAGGAAAACTGAGACATATTTGAACACGTCTCCCATTCACATGGTTGATCATACTCTAGGTTCCACATGCATGTTTTAGCTGAAGGAAGAATACCTTAAACCTGGGTAGTTGAAACCCGTGGAATGGGTACCATGCAATATGACTTCAAAGGGTCTTCATTTGCTCACCGAACCTCTCCAATCCTATCACTGCTGCGTTTATGCCCCTGTACACATGCTTGATTCTCTTTCGGAGACATAGCAATCCATAGGTTTTAAGATACTTACTAGTCAGGTACATTCTTAGGCGTTTAATATGCGGTGTTGAGTCCATTTCGTTGAGCAAGGAGTAGCTCTTGTCTATTCCATATTTGGCTTAAGGAACTTTATCTGTGCTCATTTCAATCTCTGGTTTTATGCAGCACCCCAACTCACCTTTCCCCTTAAGCAAGCATAAGTTGGTTTTCTAAATTTGAGACCCTGTTCTGTTCTGTAATTCAGTTCCTGTGTAGCCAAGTTTACATTCCGTGTATTACTGATATCTTATGATGTTTCTTTTTCTGTGTGACTTATTTCAGTTAGAATCATCATACCTGAATCCACTCATTGTGCTGCTAAGGGCCTGATGACATAGATTTCATTGCTGAGTGATATTGCTTTGTAAGTAAATACCACAACTTCTTTATCCATTTTTCACTTTCTGCGATGTTGAACTTGTACTGTAAACGAGGTTCTTGTAAACAGAGCCGTTCCAAACTTTGGGGTGGCTGTGTCTTTTTGATTTTAATTTCCCTAAGCTATAGGACCATAAGTGGAAGTGCCCTAGGCTCTGTTGCTTTGTTTTTTAGATGTTTCAGGAAACACCATACACTTCTCCCGAGTGTCTGTTGGCAATTTACATCCCGCCCATCAGCATAACAAGGCTCCCAGTTCTCCATGGCCTGTCCTGCCTTTCTGGATTTTACACTTTTTTCAGATGGCCCTTTTGACCGGGGGGAAGTGAGACTTCATTGTAGTGCAGATTTCCTTTGCAAGCTTGCTTGGTTGGCCAAAAAGGGCGTATGCGTTTTTTCCTGAATATATTCAGGAAAAAACGCATACGCCCTTTTTGGCCAAGTGCATCATTGTGGACGTTCTGCCTCTTTTCCTATGCTTTCAATGCAATTCCAGTCTACCTCCTGAAATCGGTTTCCTGCAATTCTGCCCCGCTTTCAAGTCCTCTTGGCAGCCTTACTTCAGTCTATTTTTGGACGATAGCTGTCATTTATAACTCTGCAGGTTTGTGAATTACAGTGCCCCTGAGCTCCTTTCTTCAACTCGCTTTCTTGTGAGCCTGGCCGCAACACCGCAGGATGGCTTCAGGCCCTAATCTGGTTCCGGCACGGCACGCTGAGCCTTTGGTTAATTCCTCTTCCTGGTGGGAAATGAGAGTTAAATTTGCCCGTCCAGACACCTCCAGCTAGTCCTCTCATTGGTTCTCGCTATTCCTGTTCATCTTCCGCAGAAATTGCAAACTGGGCCAAACAGGAGGTTAAAGGCGACTGACTCTCCAAGTGGGGAGAGTGTTAGTAAAGCGTCTGGAATGTTGCACCCGAGTACCAGGGTACGAAAACTGAGACATATTTGAACACGTCTCCCGATCACATGGTTGATCATACTCTGGGTTCCACATGCATGTTTTAGCTGAAGGAAGAATACCTTAAACCTGGGTAGTTGAAACCCGTGGAATGGGTACCATGCAATATGACTTCAAAGGGTCTTCATTTGCTCACCGAACCTCTCCAATCCTATCACTGCTGCGTTTATGCCCCTGTACACATGCTTGATTCTCTTTCGGAGACATAGCAATCCATAGGTTTTAAGATACTTACTAGTCAGGTACATTCTTAGGCGTTTAATATGCGGTGTTGAGTCCATTTCGTTGAGCAAGGAGTAGCTCTTGTCTATTCCATATTTGGCTTAAGGAACTTTATCTGTGCTCATTTCAATCTCTGGTTTTATGCAGCACCCCAACTCACCTTTCCCCTTAAGCAAGCATAAGTTGGTTTTCTAAATTTGAGACCCTGTTCTGTTCTGTAATTCAGTTCCTGTGTAGCCAAGTTTACATTCCGTGTATTACTGATATCTTATGATGTTTCTTTTTCTGTGTGACTTATTTCAGTTAGAATCATCATACCTGAATCCACTCATTGTGCTGCTAAGGGCCTGATGACACAGATTTCATTGCTGAGTGATATTGCTTTGTAAGTAAATACCACAACTTCTTTATCCATTTTTCACTTTCTGCGATGTTGAACTTGTACTGTAAACGAGGTTCTTGTAAACAGAGGCGTTCCAAACTTTGGGGTGGCTGTGTCTTTTTGATTTTAATTTCCCTAAGCTATAGGACCATAAGTGGAAGTGCCCTAGGCTCTGTTGCTTTGTTTTTTAGATGTTTCAGGAAACACCATACACTTCTCCCGAGTGTCTGTTGGCAATTTACATCCCGCCCATCAGCATAACAAGGCTCCCAGTTCTCCATGGCCTGTCCTGCCTTTCTGGATTTTACACTTTTTTCAGATGGCCCTTTTGACCGGGGGGAAGTGAGACTTCATTGTAGTGCAGATTTCCTTTGCAAGCTTGCTTGGTTGGCCAAAAAGGGCGTATGCGTTTTTTCCTGAATATATTCAGGAAAAAACGCATACGCCCTTTTTGGCCAAGTGCATCATTGTGGACGTTCTGCCTCTTTTCCTATGCTTTCAATGCAATTCCAGTCTACCTCCTGAAATCGGTTTCCTGCAATTCTGCCCCGCTTTCAAGTCCTCTTGGCAGCCTTACTTCAGTCTATTTTTGGACGATAGCTGTCATTTATAACTCTGCAGGTTTGTGAATTACAGTGCCCCTGAGCTCCTTTCTTCAACTCGCTTTCTTGTGAGCTGGCCGCAACACCGCAGGATGGCTTCAGGCCCTAATCTGGTTCCGGCACGGCACGCTGAGCCTTTGGTTAATTCCTCTTCCTGGTGGGAAATGAGAGTTAAATTTGCCCGTCCAGACACCTCCAGCTAGTCCTCTCATTGGTTCTCGCTATTCCTGTTCATCTTCCGCAGAAATTGCAAACTGGGCCAAACAGGAGGTTAAAGGGACTGACTCTCCAAGTGGGGAGAGTGTTAGTAAAGCGTCTGGAATGTTGCACCCGAGTACCAGGGTACGAAAACTGAGACATATTTGAACACGTCTCCCGATCACATGGTTGATCATACTCTGGGTTCCACATGCATGTTTTAGCTGAAGGAAGAATACCTTAAACCTGGAGTAGTTGAAACCCGTGGAATGGGTACCATGCAATATGACTTCAAAGGGTCTTCATTTGCTCACCGAACCTCTCCAATCCTATCACTGCTGCGTTTATGCCCCTGTACACATGCTTGATTCTCTTTCGGAGACATAGCAATCCATAGGTTTTAAGATACTTACTAGTCAGGTACATTCTTAGGCGTTTAATATGCGGTGTTGAGTCCATTTCGTTGAGCAAGGAGTAGCTCTTGTCTATTCCATATTTGGCTTAAGGAACTTTATCTGTGCTCATTTCAATCTCTGGTTTTATGCAGCACCCCAACTCACCTTTACCCTTAAGCAAGCATAAGTTGGTTTTCTAAATTTGAGACCCTGTTCTGTTCTGTAATTCAGTTCCTGTGTAGCCAAGTTTACATTCCGTGTATTACTGATATCTTATGATGTTTCTTTTTCTGTGTGACTTATTTCAGTTAGAATCATCATACCTGAATCCACTCATTGTGCTGCTAAGGGCCTGATGACACAGATTTCATTGCTGAGTGATACTGCTTTGTAAGTAAATACCACAACTTCTTTATCCATTTTTCACTTTCTGCGATGTTGAACTTGTACTGTAAACGAGGTTCTTGTAAACAGAGGCGTCCCAAACTTTGGGGTGGCTGTGTCTTTTTGATTTTAATTTCCCTAAGCTATAGGACCATAAGTGGAAGTGCCCTAGGCTCTGTTGCTTTGTTTTTTAGATGTTTCAGGAAACACCATACACTTCTCCCGAGTGTCTGTTGGCAATTTACATCCCGCCCATCAGCATAACAAGGCTCCCAGTTCTCCATGGCCTGTCCTGCCTTTCTGGATTTTACACTTTTTTCAGATGGCCCTTTTGACCGGGGGGAAGTGAGACTTCATTGTAGTGCAGATTTCCTTTGCAAGCTTGCTTGGTTGGCCAAAAAGGGCGTATGCGTTTTTTTCCTGAATATATTCAGGAAAAAACGCATACGCCCTTTTTGGCCAAGTGCATCATTGTGGACGTTCTGCCCCTTTCCCTATGCTTTCAATGCAATTCCAGTCTACCTCCTGAAATCGGTTTCCTGCAATTCTGCCCCGCTTTCAAGTCCTCTTGGCAGCCTTACTTCAGTCTATTTTTGGACGATAGCTGTCATTTATAACTCTGCAGGTTTGTGAATTACAGTGCCCCTGAGCTCCTTTCTTCAACTCGCTTTCTTTTGAGCCTGGCCGCAACACCGCAGGATGGCTTCAGGCCCTAATCTGGTTCCGGCACGGCACGCTGAGCCTTTGGTTATTTCCTCTTCCTGGTGGGAAATGAGAGTTAAATTTGCCCGTCCAGACACCTCCAGCTAGTCTCTCATTGGTTCTCGCTATTCCTGTTCATCTTCCGCAGAAATTGCAAACTGGGCCAAACAGGAGGTTAAAGGCGCTGACTCTCCAAGTGGGGAGAGTGTTAGTTAAAGCGTCTGGAATGTTGCACCCGAGTACCAGGGGAGGAAAACTGAGACATATTTGAACACGTCTCCCGTTCACATGGTTGATCATACTTGGGTTCCACATGCATGTTTTAGCTGAAGGAAGAATACCTTAAACCTGGGTAGTTGAAACCCGTGTAATGGGTACCATGCAATATGACTTCAAAGGGTCTTCATTTGCTCACCGAACCTCTCCAATCCTATCACTGCTGCGTTTATGCCCCTGTACACATGCTTGATTCTCTTTCGGAGACATAGCAATCCATAGGTTTTAAGATACTTACTAGTCAGGTACATTCTTAGGCGTTTAATATGCGGTGTTGAGTCCATTTCGTTGAGCAAGGAGTAGCTCTTGTCTATTCCATATTTGGCTTAAGGAACTTTATCTGTGCTCATTTCAATCTCTGGTTTTATGCAGCACCCCAACTCACCTTTCCCCTTAAGCAAGCATAAGTTGGTTTTCTAAATTTGAGACCCTGTTCTGTTCTGTAATTCAGTTCCTGTGTAGCCAAGTTACATTCCGTGGTATTACTGATATCTTATGATGTTTCTTTTCTGTGTGACTTATTTCAGTTAGAATCATCATACCTGAATCCACTCATTGTGCTGCTAAGGGCCTGATGACACTAGATTTCATTGCTGAGTGATATTGCATTTGTAAGTAAGTACCACAACTTCTTTATCCATTTTTCACTTTCTGCGATATTTGAACTTGTACTGTAAACGAGGTTCTTGTAAACAGAGCGTCCAAACTTTGGGGTGGCTGTGTCTTTTTGATTTTAATTTCCCTAAGCTATAGGACCATAAGTGGAAGTGCCCTAGGCTCTGTTGCTTTGTTTTTTAGATGTTTCAGGAAACACCATACACTTCTCCAAGTGTCTGTTGGCAATTTACATCCCGCCCATCAGCATAACAAGGCTCCCAGTTCTCCATGGCCTGTCCTGCCTTTCTGGATTTTACACTTTTTTCAGATGGCCCTTTTGACCGGGGGGAAGTGAGACTTCATTGTAGTGCAGATTCCTTTGCAAGCTTGCTTGGTTGGCCAAAAAGGGCGTATGCGTTTTTTCCTGAATATATTCAGGAAAAAACGCATACGCCCTTTTTGGCCAAGTGCATTCATTGTGGACCGTTCTGCCTCTTTTCCTATCTTT